>NC_091930.1:1252500-1367500 GCF_041260155.1 Ptychodera flava | reverse complement strand
TGCTACAGATGTTGATCTGATAAATATCAAATTGTATTGAGAAGCATTAAACAGTGTCAAGTTAATAAATTAGCTATTTGCATATTTCATGAAGTTTTATAATTAGTCATATAACTCCGAAATAACTGCATCAAATGCTATGAAAACTGCTGCATATACTGATCTGACAGATATCTAACTGTGTTGTAAAGCATTTTGTAGTGTAAAGTTAATTAAGGGTTCATTTGCATATTTAATAAACTTTGTAATTAGGTATATAACTCTGAAATTACGGCACCAAATTTTGTGAAACGTGCTACAGATATTGATTTGATAAATATTTAATTGTGCTATGAATAATTGAATAGCGTCAAGTTAATTTAGGGACTATTTGCATATTTAATGAGCTTTGTAATTAGTGACATTACTCTAAACTTACAGCGTTAAATTAAATGAAACGTGCTACAAATGTTGATCTGATGGATATCTAATTGTCCCATGAAGCATTGAGCAGTGTCAAGTTCATTAACAGCTCATTTGCATATTGAATAAAGTTTTGTAATTAGTGATTAAAATCTGAGAGTACTGTGCAATGTTGAAAAAAACCTGCTTCATATAGTGATAACATATATCTTATTGTTCTGTGAAGCGTACTACTATTAATGAACCTGTTGTAAAACACGTGAGCATATTCAGTTCATGTCTGGTTTTATAATGCTGCCCATGTTGTGCATGCAGCTGTAGCTTAATTTGAGTGTATTTCTGTTAAGAACTTTATGTAATTTACAATCCTTTGGGAAATGCTTCTCAAGGAGACGGAAGAATTCCTTTCCGACGTTGGTTTTCACACTCTTACTGTAGGGTGGGTTGTACCATGTAATTCTACGCTGTCTGCTCCTTGTTTTCTTTACCGGCTTGTCAACACGTGTGTAATTTAGCTGGTCATCGTACCCACTGGCCTTAAGTGCTTCACTGTAAATATCACTGCATGCCTTGTTGAACAGACTCTCATCGCTGGATATGGAGGAGATGCGCTTTCCAACTGTATCGGGGATGTGTTTAATTATGGAGGGAGGGTGGTTGGATTTCTTATTGACATATATCGTGTTGTCGTTAGGTTTTCTGTATGGGTAGTATTGGCCGTTGTTCAAGTTTAGAGTTATGTCAAGGAAGTTCACGACACTTCTGTTTACATCGATGGTTACTTTCAGGCCGAGGTCATTGAACGTCTTTTATAAGTCCTTTTTCATTCTATCTGCTTTTCTGCCAGAGGCGTTCTTGATTATACCCAGGCCGTCATCTCTGTATAGACCAATATTGTTTTTATCGAAGGATGAAGCAAGTATGTTGAGAATATAAAGCCCCACCAGTTTGAAGTTATGACGGAGCTGAGGTATGTGAACTGGTGGGGCTTTATATTCTCAACATACTTGCTTCATCCTTCGATAAAAACAATATTGGTCTATACAGAGATGACGGCCTGGGTGTAATCAAGAACGCCACTGGCAGAAAAGCAGATAGAATGAAAAGGACTTAGGGAGCCTTCAGTAATTACAGGGGGTGGGCCGGGGGAATTGGGGGAGGGTCGCTTTTTAGAAAACAGTTCAAGGGGGAGGGTCACTTTTTATAAACCTATCTTGGGGGGAGGGTCACTTTTGACAGAAGCTGATATTATGGCCAAAATTTTGATTGTCCGTGTGATACTTCCTGAATAGGAAATCACCAACAAAATACGCACACACTTATAGACCGCCATGCATAGTGAATTGACATTTGGTGAGATTCCAAAATCAAATTTCTTACACAACCATAGACTTGTAACCACTCTAGTCTAATCAAGAACACTAATCTTAATAATCAAGCATACATAAATGCACAGATTTATCTAATTTTGTACTGAAAAAAAATTATTCATAGTTTCATCATAGACCCCAATGCATAGTGAATCGACATTTTGGTGAAATTCCAAAATCAAATTTCTTGCACAACCATGGACTTGTAACCATTCTAGTCTTATCAAGAACAATAATCTTAATAATCAAGCATACATAAATGCACAGATTTATCTAATTTTGTACTGAAAAAAAATTATTCATAGTTTCATCATAGACCCCAATGCATAGTGAATCGACATTTTGGTGAAATTCCAAAATCAAATTTCTTGCACAACCATGGACTTGTAACCATTTTAGTCTTATCAAGAACAATAATGTGAATAATCAAGCATACATAAATGCACAGATTTATCTAATTTTGTACTGAAAAAAAATTATTCATAGTTTCATCATAGACCAATGCATAGTGTATGAACATTTTGTGAAATTCCGAAATCATATTTCTTGCACAACCATTGACTTGAAACCACTGTAGTCTAATCAAGAACAATAATCTAAATAATCAAGCATGCATAAATGCACAGATTTATCTAATTGTGTACTGAAAAAAAATATTTCTTAGTTTCATCATAGACCCCTATGCATAGTGTATGAACATTTTGGTGAAATTCCGAAATCATATTCTTGCACAACCATTGACTTGAAACCACTGTAGTCTAATTAAGAACAATAATCTAAATAATCAAGCATGCATAAATGCACAGATTTATCTAATTTTGTACTGAAAAAAAATTATTCATAGTTTCATCATAGACCCCAATGCATAGTGTATTGAATGACATTTGATGAAATTCAAAATCAAATTTCTTACACAACTATAGACTTGTAACCACTCTAGTCTAATCAAGCAAATTAATATCAATAATCAAGAGTACACAAATGCAAAGATTTACCTATTTTTGTATTGGAAAAACTATTCATAATTTCATCATAAACACCATGGATAGTGAACCAACTTTTTAGATGAAATTCAGAAATCAATTTCTTGTACACAATGTTCATTTTACTTCCCTATTCAAGCAAAGTACATTTAAATACATTATCAAACATATATAAAATACAGATATAGCATGTTTTGTGGGAGTAAATTGTCAATAATTTGCCTGATAGACTCCCATGTATTATGATTTGATATTTTTGGATGAAGCACTAAATCAGCTACATCTTGCCTTCTTATAGTTGCACAAAATATGGTGACCCTCCCTAAACTGTATGAAATACCATTATCTCTTCAAAAATTCTTGCGTGATAAATTGCGACTGTCCCTCCAAAAACACAAGCCCTCCCCTCTGTAATTTGTCCCTAACATAACAATTGAACCAATTGTTATGTAAATTAGCTGATACTGTTTTAGTTATTCGCGGGGAGAATACCGCAGTGGTTGGGGGGAGGGTCAAGTTTTAGAATGTCGGACAAGGGGAGGGTCACATTTTAGACAGGAGGATTGGGGGAGGGTCACATTTTACGGTACAGGTGTTCGCGAAATTCCCCCGGCCCACCCCCCTGTAATTACTGAAGGCTCCCTTATCAAAGACGTTCAATGACCTCGGCCTGAAAGTAACGATCGATGTAAACAGAAGTATCGTGAACTTCCTTGACGTTACTCTAAACTTGAGCAACGGCCAATACTATCCATACAGAAAACCTAACGACAACTCGATATATGTCAATGAGAAATCCAACCACCCTCCCTCCATAATTAAATACATCCCCGATACAGTTGGAAAGCGCTTCTTCTCGATATCCAGCAATGAGAGTCTGTTCAACAAGGCATGCAGTGATATTTACAGTGAGGCACTTAAGGCCAGTGGGTACGATGACCGGTTAAATTACACACGTGTTGACAAGCCGACAAAGAAAACAAGAAGCAGGCAGCGTAGGATACATGGTTCAACCCACCCTACAGTAAGAGTGTGAAAACCAACGTCGGAAAGGAATTCTTCCGTCTCCTTCAGAAACATTTCCCAAAGGATTGTAATTACATAAAGTTCTTAACAGAAATACACTCAAATTAAGCTACAGCTGCATGCACAACATGGGCAGCATTATAAAATCACACAACAAACGGGTCACCCAGCGCAATGATAGAAAACTCACTGACGTATGTAAGTGCCGCATCAAGACCAATTGCCCACTCCAGGGGGCTTGCCAGTCTAAATCCATAATCTATAAAGCTACTGTTACAAGCGATGCCAATGAGGCGAAACATTACATCGGTCTAACTGACAACACATTTAAAACACGCTATGCAAATCATCTCCAATCTTTCCGAAGTAAGGCATACTCCAACAGCACAGAATTGTCAAAATATGTCTGTCACTTGAAATCTCAGGACAAACCATTTAATATATCATGGTCAATCCTATCAAAAGCAAGCAGTTACTCAAATGTGTCAAAGAAATGCAACCTTTGCCTTACAGAGAAGCTATTCATAATCAATGCAGATAAATCTAGCCTTTTAAACAAGCGTTCCGAGTTGGTCTCCAAGTGCCGACATGAAACAAATTTTACTTGTCATATTTCAATCCAACCCACAACGCCAAATGGTTTGACCCAACCTAATACTTATATGTAAGCACCTGAAGCAAATTTAACACAATAAAATCTACCTATCTGACGATCGCGTGTATGCGTGAAACTCGAGTAATAGGTACTAAACATACTTGATGTGTTCTCATATATATATATATATATATATATATATATATATATATATATATATATATATATATATATATATATGAAAATACAGATAGAGATGTCCTCTTGGGAATTTAATTGCTCGATGCGGAAAGCAGAGTGTTATAAATAATAAGATAAATCACTTCAAGTACAAAGTAATAATATATGTTACTAAGTTTCATCCATCCTATAATAATCAGACAGAAGTGAAAGGATTCTTAGCAACACCTCTTTTATACATATGGGACATTTATTTGTAGGTGGCGTTATAATTTGATGAATAATATTTGTTTCGGTGGTGACATTTTGAAATCAACTCAGAGCGTTTGTCAGTATGTCTGTCTGTCTGTCTGTCTGTCTATCTGTCTGTCTGTCTGTCTGTCCGTCTGTCTGTGCGCTCGATATCTCAAAAATGACTTATTAGATCAAAATCGAATTAGGTATATAGGTTCAGTTTGCAAATGGCAAGAAGTGATTAGTTTTTGGCGGGTGTGGCTTGCTTACTTTTTGCTCATTTGCATTATTAATGATTTTAGAAAATACTGCATTACATTGAAAACGACTTCACACAATTTGTTATGACTTGCTACAAATGTTGATCACACAAAGATATATTAGCAGTGCGAACCATTGAGGGCTGACATGAAAGACAGTTGCTAATTTGCATATTTAGTGAACTAGTGCAATATATAATGAAACACGTGAGCATTTTCAGTTCATATCTGGTTTTGTATTTATCATTACGGAACGATTGTATGTGGCTAGTTAATCGTGTCGTGAAGGTATTATAAGTGAGGCCGATGTAAACCTTCTCCGTGTTGTCCTCCGTTGATACTTTAGCCTTGTAAACCACGCCTTTGACTTGACAGTTACCGTTCAAGGGACATACAGATTTGACCCGGCAATTACAATCAGCTGGCTTATCTTTAAGCTGATCATCACTGAAGGTGATTTGTTCTTCCTGCATCTGCAAAATGGAGGCACCGTGGACCAGTGGTTAGGGTAAAGGACTCACTATCAGAGGATAGTGAGTTCGAGACCCGGTACAAGACCCAGTAGGTCCAGAGTAATGGACTCACTGTCAGAGGACGGTGAGCAAGGCACTTTACTCCTGAGTGCTCCATTGGGGGAGTTAGTGGGTTATGCATACCTCATCCTGTAATTGGGCTAACGCCCGTTGGATGATGGACTGGAAAAAAAAGAAAAAAAAAAGAGAATGCATTGTGTCCACCATAATCAAGAATTTACACTTTAACAATGTACCGACCTGTCTCACAGCTGTCCTGTGCCATCTTTGCTAGCAGAGACCACTCAGTGTTGTATGACAAGGGACTGCTCGTTGGCCTGCCGTGGTCTGTCATTTTATGACGTACCGAAAGTACGATGCTTGGGTCAATGACTTAATGACTGTCAAGAATGTAGTATCATAGTATCTACAATATATGTAGCAAGATTCGTCAACTTTGGTCGCCAATCTGAATTATGTATCCCTAATAAGAAAAGTTCATTAAATATGCAAATTAGGAATTGACTGAAGTTAAAATGCTTAATGACTGCCAATAATGTTGTATCATAGCGTCTGCAATGTACATAGGCAAGTTTCATCAACTTTGGTCAAGCCAATTGAGAATATGTATACCTTATTAGGAAATATCATTAAATGTGTCAATAAGGAATTGGCTGAAGTAAAATTACTGAATGACTTTCAATAATCTTATATCATAGTATCTTTAATGTAAATACCAAGGTTCATCAACTTTTGTCGTCAATTCAAATATATACCCATAATTTCAAAAGATCATTAAACATGCAAATTAGAAACTGGCTGAAGTTAAAATACTTAATGACCTTGAATAATATTGTATCAAATAATATCATATGTGTAACACCTGCCCGCATACTTTTATTACCTATTTCATTCAGGGCCCGTGTGGTAGAGTCAGTGTTTTCGGCGTGTACACATGCACGTCGGCTAATATCATTTACTGCACCAAATGTAAAAGCTGAAGCATGTTATATATTAGCGAAACAAAGCGTCGCCTTGGCAATCGCTTTGCTGAACACCTTCGCACCATGACCGACAACAAGCTTGCATACCCGGTGGCCACATATTTCTGTACACCACCACACCGTGGTCGGTATGACATGGCAGTGTCTGCTCTAATTTCCACCACCGACTCTACCCGCCATAAACTCGAACAGGCCACAATTTTAAACTTGGTACCCTGGCAACAGCGGGAATGAATACATATTTTAATGAGTATGATCGTTCGGTTGTCTGATTGGTTGTTTTAATTTCTTATGTCTCCTCGTTTCTCTAGTACTGACAAAGGGATGCACTCGAAACGTCTGCGTGTTTTTAGTCTCTGCGATTTGCAAGTGTTTTATTTCCCGCTGGTCGTTCAGTATTTTACTGAATTTGTTTTATCTTGCTGCAGTTTTCATCCTCTGCCTTTTAACAAGTATTGTATCTCCCGCTTGTCGGCCAATATTGTTCTGTCCATATGGATTGGCCAGGTTTGCCTTGTACTTTCTCTCTTTGCATGAGAAGATTGGCCGGCATAAACCATGTATCTAGGCTAATCCCCTGAACACGGAAAAATTCCGCGTTACCGAATTAATGGCTTATGACTCCCCAGAGAGCAAATAAACTACCGATCAAGTAGAACAAAAGATCACAATGTTTGTGAAAATGACACCATCCATGATATTTGTACAGCAATCACCGATTGACAGTCATTTCGCACCTCAAGTAAGATATATTTTCATATGGAAATTATTTCGAACCTCCAGAGTTTGTGCCGGGGAATCTTGGCATGTTCAGAATTATGCATGAACACCATAATTTTTTGAGTCCAGCATTTATTTCTAACAGTCACATCAAAGTAAATGTGAGTCCAGCATTTATTTCTGACAGTCACAAAGAAGTAAATGCAGACTAAAGAGGAATGACGAATAAAGGCAAAAGGATGTCAAATTCAGCCCTGCTTTGTATGTCAGTTATAATCTCATTTGAACTTGAAAGTGACACATTACCTGAGGTAGCTCGTCAGTCGTGGCCTTTGAGTCCTACGCACGTTGCTATGCAGTATAAAGTGCAGCCATGGTGAATTATTGGCCAGTCGCTATAAAACTGCATAATGGTGCTTACTAATCCTTTTAAAGTTAGGGGTTTCAACCGTGTATCTAGGACAGGATCTCTGATTGAATAAACAACGTTTGGCGACAAAGGAGTTCCTTCTTAGAGTTTCGTCTTTACATTGCACAGTTTCTGTTTCTTATTTCTGTATCGTCCTGGCTTTGGCAACCTCCTTTTATCTCCCTCCTCCCATCAAAGGTCGAGGATTTTATATCTGAATAGTATTAAAGATTGCGCTTCTCTAATCATCTGAGCCAGTGCTTTGAAGTGAAATCATATAGTTCATTAAAGCCATAATACAACTTTTAACTACAAGCTAAATCTCTTACTTGGCAAAACGACAGAGTTAAAATGTTCGCACCAACAGACAACAGGCTGGTTGTGTGAAACGATTATGATAGTCACGCCAATAAAAGAAGGTTTACTACTAGGAGACTCATAAATTATGGTTTAGAAACAGACCATGGTGTAATAAATGTGTCTCCTCTTAAACCTGCTCAAATGTTATTTCACTTTAATGTTTGAGTCGGCTAATAAATCACATTGAATAGGGGCGACAGAAAGACGCGTTAACGCCCACACAACAGCGCATTCCATGTGACGTTCGACGTCTCGGGCTTGAATTTCGACTTATTATTCCTTAATCATCGCTTTACAACCTATTCCCATTCACTGAACCTGGTTTCTAGTACGAAGGTAGGCATGTAAGTAGACTTGGTTCAAGTCAGTGAAATTTTATAAAAGATAAAATCATTTATAAGAGGTTCTCTGGCGTCTCTCCTATTTCATACAGATCTATTTGAAATTTGGCAGCACCTTTGAGTCTGCGCAGTATAGTGAGTTAGATTCACCGACTCGGACTCCTTGCACAGTACAGATGGCTATAGATGGACTGTGTACACAGTGACGTTAAGCAAATACAAAATGATTGACGGCCCTCCCTCGGTTATTCTGGCCGATAAGAAGAACGCATCCACTTCGACATCGAGTACATTAGGTTACACGCTTAACAAATAGGCCGTAAAGTTCGCATATCAACCGCGTCTTAAAACTGTTCGGTTGGCAAGTTGTTAAGAGTTATATTCAGGGAAATATGTGTGCGCAATTGTTCTACTCCGGAATAAAAAGGACGCGAGCCGTTCTACAGACTCAGTACGCCCAAATAATCACTTGATGCCGGTACAAACAAGCCAACATGTGTACTAACGCGTATGGAAATACACGTACGTCTATGCGCGTTTGCGCACATGGCTTTATTTGTACCGTGGTCGATTCGAATTCCGGGTTTGGCCTATTGGCGGCGGAAAAACACTGACGTACGTACGTACATTGTTCTGATTTCAATCGCTTCGAACAAACCTGTACTGATTAAAATCTTCCCCACATGTTGCTCTAATGAATGTGAACGAAAGAGGACTGAAAGCTGTGTGTACAGTACATCAGCGACAAGTAAGTTGATATGACTTGAGTAGTGGAAGGCTGGTTCCACAGAGGTCTTGCTGACTTTGGTGAGATTGATCGCCCTCCATATTTTATCAACAACGCCGTGCTATTTTTATGCACATCTCTTGGGGGATAGAGAGGTAACTCATCCCAATATGCCAAATACGATGGTGTCATCTTATGAATAATAGACCAGTAAGTACAAGTGTCATCTCATCAATAATTTATAGAAATACAGATCGTGAAAGAAAGCCAAGTCCGAGATTCCGGGAGAAACTCCCCTGTATAGCGTTCACCCCACTCACGCGTTTCACATGAAAACAGAACACAAATCGACTTAACCCAACTCAAAATTCACAAATCAAAGACTTGAACCAAGTGTAGTATGTAAATAGCGTAATAGCTCATGGTTTGAAGCTGCAGCTTAGTTACGCGAGTTGAAGCGCAACTGAGAACGATAATATGTTTCGCTGTCCATTCATCCCTGCAACAACAAACGTTTGGAAGAAAGAAAACAATTGCTGCATCGATAAAAAAGTACACAGGTAAAAACGTTTCTCAAAAAATTGAATAAAATGTGCAGATTAAAAAAGTGATATTCACCTTACACGTCCCTGCATCATATTCACAGTAAACACATGTTCGATTCTCATACTTTTTGAACAACCAGTTTCTATCCTCAACTGATAAGTTTAGGATGTCAAACAAGGTATTTTGCTAATCTCTGGTTATCGTCCTTTATCATTGTGAAGTAAGACTCACAATTGATAGTTACTTTCAATATACGCTAATTACCTCGTTTTGAGTACATTGACAACTCTGAGTTCCAAGACTGCATGGAATCATCATAAATTCTCCCCATCAAAATATTCAAAAAAGTAAGGTTCATCATCTGCATCTTGTTGTTAGCCACACTAAGCCGCGCCAAAGCCATTAAAACAACATTTGTTAACATTCGAAGCCAGACATTTGTTATTATTTTCAGCACCTTGATATCCGCAAAATTCACAATACTTGCCCGAAAGTCGAGAGTGATTCCTAAGAGTGTCCTTAATTCGAAAAGATATTTCATGTTTTAGTGATATTAAACATCAGCAAGATTGTAGACTGTTAACTGCATTTTGAATATCTCTTTTCAGATTCATAGTACTATCAATTCTACCTTACATGTAAACTCAAAATATATAATACCCTGTATTGAAGCAATGTGCTGTTAACTCTATAAATACTGATATCTCTGACGATTTGATAATATTCTGTGAAAGAACTCATTATTCTGTCCATGACACATCGTAACATGGGCCAATTCTTCGATTCACTGTCAATATTTTCCGATTGAAATTTCTGCTCATGCGTTTTTGTGGTCTTTACGGTAAGGTGTTTGGCATTAGTGTGATTAATGATGTTGCATGTTAATTTAGCCGTTTACCGACCCATTTGATTATGCTATGGCGTTGATTATCGAGCGAGAAAATGTCCATTGGAACTTGTTGGTGACCATTATGGCTAAATTCGTAGAATAAAGGACACTTGAACCGTGATTTTTGATATGAAATTAATTACGCGTAATTGTGCATTTTGGGTTGTCTTTTTAGTTGCGTGTGTCCCTTTGGGGATTTTCAAGTAAAGGCTCGCTCTCAGTAGATAGCCAGTCACGGTGTCGGTGCCTTCAATGGAAGAGCTTAGATGGAGTGAGATGTAAACTCGACGTGATGGCAGGTATGAATTTCGACGTAAAGTGGACCAATCGATGCAAAATTATGTAGTAAACATTGCCTCCTTATTTGTAAACTCACTCCCATGAATGACCTCTATTGCTGTCTAGGTCAAGTTGACTGTTCGCCTGAAAAAAAGCACGGTTACTCTACCCTAACCGATACGAAAGCGACTGTGACTTTACCCGCGTTCGTGCAGTGACACCTTAAAGTGAATTCAATGCAGACGAAAACAAAGTCAGCTAGATATTAAATGACAACAGATAATATTTGTGTCATGATAACATGGCAGTCACTTTCATCGCGCAGATAAGTTAAATAATAAATGCTGAGGTCGACAAGCAGCCACAGAGCATAGCAAAGGCCACTAAATGTGTATATCTGCAATAAACCATATTTTGTGTCGAACAATGCTCCATAAGGGACTGGTCAGCTTCTTCGGCGTGGGGGTTTGGCTGACCCCCCCCCCAATTCCCATTTTCAAAAACAGTGTGACCCCCCCGCGGCAAAGGTAAAACAAAAGGTGGAATATGAATTGAATAATTCTGTGTGTATGTGTGTGTATATATATATATATATATATATATATATATATATATATATATATATATATATATATATATATATATATATATATATATATATATATATATATATATATATATATATATATATATATATATATATATATATATATATATATATATATATATATCAAAATCGGAAGTGAGGATGGTCTCAACAAGACACAACAAAAAGGCTTTCACGGTGACTAGCTTTCGCCCTGCTTACAGGGCATCATCAGGTCCAACTGGAGAACTCAAGTACATGTGTCACTGATGTATATATAATATATAATATATATATATATATATATATATATATATATATATATATATATATATATATATATATATATATATATATATATATATATATATATATATATATATATTAATGTAATCATTGCAAGGAAATTTGTTTGTGTGTTAGTTTATTGGTCACCAATTTTGTGGCCCAATTGATGTATCTCACCTTTACGACTTTAATTTTATCACACGTATAAGTAGGTTAGTTATTGTAAGGTCACACGTTTTGTACTATGTTTGTGTGTCATCAATTAGTGGCCTGTTTGATGTATTTTACAGTTACAGCTTTTCACTAAATGGTCACCCATTTGATGACCCATTTCACCCACAAAGACATGAGTTGGGTATTTCTTAATTTCGCCAGTGTTGTAGCTTGCCGGGGCACAGCATCACTACCAGTGATGTGGGGCCTTGTCCAGCATTGACAGCGTTGCAGGGGATAAGTATTGGTTATTTACTACATTCTTTTTCGCTATGAAGAGTTTTTGGCAGTCTATTAGTATGAAGTCATCGTGTATTTGGTTTCAACATATGTACGTGACAGAGAGAAATCCTTAGGTAGCCAGAAGGATATTTTAGGCTAAGCTCAGCCATCGACTGTTTGATCGTTCAGCCACAAGTTCTGCAATGTTACTAAGATTTCAGAGGTGCATACAGCGGCTTGCGCCAAGCCTGTAGGGGCAGGACTCTAAGGTCGTGAACTTTATATTTATTGTTCTAACAAATGAGGTTACTGGTCTATGGGACGGAGTGCGGGTTATTGCAGCAGATTATGAATATCCAGTGCATGTCACAGTAAATTCTAATTTTAATTTTAAAATTCTAATTTTTTGCTCAGATACATTCCGACTTTTCGTGATACGGTCTTATGACATGCGAAAAATCCAGACCCTATAGTTTTACATATCTGTTACAACGTAGAGTATAGAGCTGAGTGACAGAGAAAGTTTGCACTGCATCAAATATTATCTTAGGTTTACACCCTAGTATAGACTCATCTGTCTCTCAGCTGCCTGTGCGATCTTTGCTGACAATAACCCATTCAGAGAAATATTGCAGGGGACTGTATGTTGGCCTGTCATTTTTATAGCGTTCCGAGAGTATGAAACTCAGAGTTTGCACAAGCCTATCAACATCTGCTCCCAAAGGTGGAGTGAATTATATTAACGACCAGTCGTTGCTTTGATGTTCAATTTGCGAGTATCTCTCAGGTTACTGTGCGTTGAAGATAATTTGCACTGAGGCAATGTAAGATGTAAGTGCGGTCTTGTTGCAAGAGTCAAATTTGGAGGAACCGTTGGGAAGTGATTAGGATAACAGTCTGACTATCGGAGGATGGCGAGTTCGAAACCCGGTAAGTCCAGAGTAAAGGACTCACTGCCAGAGGATGGTGAGTTCGAGACTCCAGCACGGTGTTCGAGAGTTCGAGACTCCAGCATGGCTCCATTGGGAGTGGGTAACCGGTACTTCATCCTTTTATTGGGTTCGCCTGTTGGATAAGTAATAAAATAAATTAAAAATACAAATACAAAGAAATAAAAATTGCTATTTCGAGAACAGTGAACATAGAATCAGGTTATGTCGCGCCGCGCTTCTCCACTTTTAAGCCGTTTCATGCCCAGTGATAAACGGCTTGCATTACTGCACTTGTACTCTTGAATATCATATATCTAACGCGGATAAAAGGGGGTCATTTGTGTCTTTGTTCATAAGGTAGCACTGCTTCAGAGCAGTATGATAGGCAACCAATGATCTTCTTGCGATTCTTGATTTTGTTGAGCCAGATACACAAAACGTCTGCAGTGTAAGGTCTATCAGTATGTCATCTCGCCAGTATCTTTTTCCCCTAACATTTTGATATTATCTAATCATCTACCATGCACCCCTAAGAAAATCACTTATGAATATCTAGCATTGAGATGATAAGTGTTTGATAGTGTTGTTGTTTTTTGTTTCTGTCGTCATCGTCGTTAGTGAGTACTTGCGGAACGAAATGACATGACATACGGATAGTTTCTCATGAAAGGGGTCATAGTCTTTCTTAACTTTCGCGTTATTTTCTCATCTGGTAGTGTTTGGTCAGAAACTATTTATTTATCTATAAAAGCTTGATAAACTGTTGGACCTTTCAACGCGTAAATGCGTTCAATTTTAAATACATTTCATGGGCAATGTGTATCAGTCATGGAACACCATGGTGTTCAATATAATGTCTGACGAAGACATACAGGACATTCATCTGCACACGTGTGATGAACGTTGAATGAACACGTAGTGTTAAATTTCTGAACGTCTGGACGCCTTGAAAAAGTGTTACAAAAAGGCGTTTAATTTGTGTTCTATCCTAAAGTTTCGTACGTAAGTAATACGAGGAATATAGAAGGTTCCTCTGGTCAAATAGACAGAATAAAGAGCGTTGTTTTTTCGCAACTTATGCGTCATATGGTGAAGTGATGAGTTATTATTATTGTTCAAGCTTCTACAAATTACGGCGGAAGAGGGCGCTTTTGCTATCATGGCTAACGATGTCATGGTGACTGTTTTACTGACGCTTTTCTCGTAAACATACTGTTTTTATTCATTTAAGGTTACTCCGAAGTCATAGCAGAGACACCGCGTATTAAAAATGAGTGTGAAAACTAATTTTAGTTCTCTGAATCACGAACATTGGGTAGCAGTCGGTACAAAAAATTACAAAATCCATTGGGATTCTCCCTGTTTAAAAGTAGGTGATGTGAAAGGATATCAATCATTTCGTTTCCTTTTTTACCTAACAGGTGACCGGATCGGGCAAAATACAGCCGGGAAATTGAGGTTTGATTTTCTGGATGAAAGGAATTTCACAAAAATGGTAGATAATCTTTAAAGAGAGTTGACGTTCGCCGGAGTAAGAAGCATAATTAGGATAATACTATAGTTTTTCCATATCTCAGGACTCGTAAGTCAAGTTTTTACGTTGTTCAGGTCAACATTATAAATGTGTACATTATGTATAATGGATATAACATGTTCCAGATAAATTTCGGAATTTCTATTGCGTTTCGGAAGGTACATTTCTCAAACTGTTTGAGCGTACATACATTTTGTCCTCACTGTGGACATATCAAAACATGACCTTAACTTTCAAATGACACTTTCATTTGCTCACGTGTGTACACACATGGGCATATGTCGCAGCGATGTCTGTCTGTCTGTGTGTCTGTCTGTGTGTCTGTCTGTCTGTCTGTTGGTCCATTTTCTCAAAAATGGCTGAACGTATTTCAGTCAATTTGGTAGACATCTTCAGAATTCAAATGGCTAGAACTGAAAAGGTTTTGGTGGGCGTGGCTTGCATATTAATGAAGTTATCACAGTTTTAATTTTTCTGATACATGGTAGTCTATGGGAAGCCGGTATCTGTGGTTTGAGGGCGCTATCCCCACGTTACACTCTGGCTAGACGATACTGAAATTAGACTCGGTTTCGGATTCGGTTTCGGATTCGGTTTCGGATTCTAGAGACTGAAAGAAATTTTATATTTTCAGCCAATTGTTACACTGTGGAATACTGGATTTTCCTTACTTTCCCTGGACCCTTTTTTCAGCTAAAATAATATCTTATCACACTAAACAAAGTGAAAATAAGTATATAGGGATAACTCAGCAATACAAATTTTTTGACAAAATGTCATGTGATCTCGATGACCTTTGACCTTAATATGAGTATATGTCCATAACTCAGTAACCACAAGTGCTACACCCTTCATATTTGGTATGATGGGAGACCTTATGACATCACATCCTGTACCTTATTAATTATGTGCATATCTAATTCTGAGCCAGCAAATAGAGCTAGAGGTCTGATTTTTGGTATATAGGTATAATTAGCAATACATTTTTTTGACAAAATGTCATGTGACCCAATGACCTTTGACCTCAAATATACATATATGGCCATAACTAAGTAACCCCAAGTGCTACACCCTTCATATTTGGTATGACGGGAGACCATATGACACCACATCCTGTACCTCATTAACTATGCGCATATCTAATTCTGAGCCAGCCAATAGAGCTAGAGGTCTGATTTTTGGTATATAGGGATAACTTAGCAATACAATTTTTTTGACAATGTCACGTGACCTCGGTGACCTTTGACCTCAAATATACATATTTGTCCATAACTCAGTAACCACAAGTGCTACAGCCTTCATGTATGGTATGATGAAACACCTTATGACGCCACATATTGTACCTCATTAATTATGCGCATATCTAATTTTGAGCGAGCCAATAGAGCTAGAGGTCTGATTTTTGGTATATAGGGATAACTTAGCAATACAATTTTTTTGACAAAATGTCACGTGACCTCGGTGACCTTTGACCTCAAATATACATATTTGTCCATAACTCAGTAACCACAAGTGCTACAGCCTTCATGTATGGTATGATGGGACAGCTTATGACGCCACATCCTGTACCTCATTAATTATGCGCATATCTCATTCTGAGCGAGCCAATAGAGCTAGAGGTCTGATTTTTGGTATATAGGGATAACTTAGCAATACAATTTTTTTGACAAAATGTCACGTGACCTCGGTGACCTTTGACCTCAAATATACATATTTGTCCATAACTCAGTAACCACAAGTGCTACAGCCTTCATGTATGGTATGATGAAACACCTTATGACGCCACATATTGTACCTCATTAATTATGTGCATATCAATTTTGAGCGAGCCAATAGAGCTAGAGGTCTGATTTTTGGTATATAGGGATAACTTAGCAATACAATTTTTTTGACAAATGTCACGTGACCTCGGTGACCTTTGACCTCCAATATACATATTTTTCCATAACTCGGTAACCACAAGTGCTACACCCTTCATGTTTGGTATGATGGGACACGTTATGACGCCACATACTGTACCTCAATAATTATGCGCATATCTCATTCTGAGCGAGCCAATAGAGCTGGATGTCTGATTTTTGGTATATAGGGATAACTATAGGAGAGAAATTTTTTGACCAAATGTCATGTGACCTCGATGACCTTTTACCTAAAATATAATATGTTTATGTCAATAAATAAGTAACCACAAGTGCTATGTCCTTTGTATTTAGTAGGATGGGAGACCTTATGACAACACACGCTTTACCTCATTAATTATGTACACATCTAATTCTGGGCAAGCGAATAGAGCTAGAGATCTGATTTTTTGGCATATAGGGATTAATTAGCAATATAATTTTTTTTGAAATGTCATGTGACCTTTATGACCTTTGACCTTGATTATACATATATATGCATATTTCAGTAACCACAAGTTCTATACCCTCCAATTTTGATAGGATATTAGACCTTAAGATGTCACATCTTGTACCTCATTTATAATGCGCATATGTATTTCTTGGCTGGCCAATACTGCTAGAGGTCTGATCTTTTTTCCTGATTTAGAACCGTAACTTAGACATGCCTCATGTGTTTCAAATTGGGAACAACGACATAGACCTACGTGCCCATAGATCTCAACATATACACTCCAATGATACTTCTTAATGACCACATTTTCCTGCCCCATCAAGACTAGTACTCCTATTACAAGTGGGGACTATGTCATTGTAAATGACTTGTTGAGTTAATGGTTGTATCACAGTATTCGATATATCTAATTCTGTATTTTTTCCATTTTATATTCTGAATAATTACATTAAACATATTTCACTGTCTCCAGTACATTTCATTTAAGTATTTTCACTTCATGCACTTTATCACTTTCACACATGTTCAAATATCTGACCAGAGAACAAACACTAACTAGTCCAGGATGGGAGCTACAGTGTCATTGACGCTATTTTTACTTCAGCCAATTCCTAATTTGCATATTAAATGAATTTTCATACTTAGGGATATTCATCTGAATTGACTTGATCAAAATTGATGTAACTTGCTATGTACATTCAGACACTGTAATACAATATTATTGAAAGTCATTAATCATTTTCTCTTCAGCAAATTCCTAATTTGCATGTTTAATGAACTTTCCTAATTAGAGATATATATCTGAATTGACTTGACCAAAGTTGACAAAACTTGCTACATATATTGCAGATACCATGATACAACATTATTGACAATCATTAAGCATTTTTACTTAAGTCAATTCCTAATTTACATATTTAATGACTTTGCTTATTAGGGATATATACTGGGATTTACTCGATCAAAATTGGCAAAACGTTACAACATTGATGATTATACCTGGTTAAAACAATATCGAAAGTCATTTCACATTTTCATGTCAGCTAATTTACAATTTGCATATCTAATGAGCTTTCACAGCTCGGCATATATGGCTTGAAGGACTTGGCCAACGGTAATTACACTTGCTATATAAATGACAGCAGTCAAAGAACTTTAATATTTTTATTTCAGCTAATTACATATTTGTATACTTCATGACCTTTGAGAATTAATCAGCGGTGATTATTGTTCATTATGTTGATCATAATACTTTCAATGAAGTTGCAAACATGTGGCAAAGGTTCAAATTTACACATAACTGTATGAAACACGTGAGCATTTTCAGATCATATCTGGTTTTTAAGATTAGGTCAGGTTAAAAGTTGCTGTTTGGCAATAAATTTGCTAACTTTTTAATTTTCAAATGGATGTCACAATATATTTACATGTTCCAATAAATTGCACAACCGATAAATTTGCTTTTCTGACTTGGATGTCAGATTGTTTTCCGTTAATTCTAGTCACAGCGCTTATTATTCAATCGCAATATCTACTTATTGCAATTAATTTAACATATTTGGACTGCAGCTGCAAAAACTGGATATAAATCAACGAAACGCGGGCTGCAGAGGGCTCGCCATCAAAGTAAAAGACAGTGTACGTTGTTTCGTCCGTAAAACGCCCAGGCTTCAAGAAGAGCCGATGCACGAATGTGCGAATCAAGTTAGTCATGATGGATTCTGATAGAAAACCGAGTTTCCAAATGCCGATTCATTGACAACTTTTGTCACAATTTGTCTTTGACATATGAATCATATGTATATGTTCAGAAGCTATAGTGGTATCAGGGAGTCAATGACAACTACGGTATTTAGTATTAACATAAAATGTATCAAGAGCACAACACCTTACAGAGATACTGGCACTAATAGTTGAATGAATGAACGGACACTCTGTATTTATTATTAGTAATTTCTTTTATTTCTATAGATATAAACACATTAGTAGTGACATACAAAGCAAAAAAAAAACAAAACAATATTACATACTTGAAAACACAAATAAATGCATAGCGTGAAAGGAAAGAAAGGGAAATCATTTGAATAGATAGTATACATTTTACCATGCGTTGCGAAGCATTAAATAGAACAACTGTCGAAATTCTGCCTTATGATAAAAGTATTTATAGAATATGAATGATATTTTAGCAAGTAAAATCGTGAAATCTGCGCTGGGAAAAGAAATCTATTCACGGTAAAAAAGTAACGGTCAAAGTGACATCTATTACTCAAATACGACAATTTAAGTGAAAATGCATAACATCGTCTAAAGTTTTACAATCAATTTAAATTGTTTACTCAAGAAGTTGTTGCAATATTTTTTTGTGAAAAAAATGAAAAAGGGTCTTGTTTTGCTCTCTTTATTGATACTTTAGCTTTCCGAGTTGCAGCTAATGGGCCTTTAATACAATGCAATGAGGTTGTCAATCTATTCAATTGTAAAAGGAAATCATCCGAAATAAGTAGCTTTGTGTAAGATAAAGGAAATCATCTAAAATAAGAAGCTTTTGTGTAAGATTAGGATCGGAAATTTTAGTCACTTTTTATTGCCATTACACTTAAATAAGACATCGTTCTAGCATTGTTAAAGTAATAACATTGTACAAAATTGAAGTAACATGTCAGCTGTTCCCCACACAGATTTAGACAAGATGGTATGGCCTAGTTGGGGAAAATCGGCCATACCCACCTGTCATAATGTTGGGTACCTGTGTGATGCCAGCGAATGTTAACGTTTATAAAAATATAAACCAATGATTTGATTGTACCAGGTGTAAAAGTAATACTTTGATAACTCATGATTATCTTATAACCGAAAGCTTCTTAAGGCTAACACCTGGTAATATTTTCATCCTTTAATTAAAGTGCATTGTTTCATGATTTGTTAGAAGCTGATCTGATGATCAGCTCAGATAATTGCAAGCTGCTTAATGTTGTTATTGCAATCTTTTAATTACGAAATTATAAGACAAAAGAAAGCAAGGAGATCCTGGAATGTAATTAATGTTTAACTTAGACAGTGAGATTTGAATATTTAGTATCTCTAACGAATCTGTAGCAACAATTTTGTCAAATGACTAAGGATAGCCAATTAGTTTGCCTTTGGATTTGTTAGGAGGAGCTTATGAGTTTCGGCATTATAAATTGAATAGTTTACTGTAGTACTGTTAGATCTCTGTTTAGACGCAAATGCGGCGTTATAAACAAGTTGCCTTCTGAAGACGTACTGTCTCTGCATTAGTCTGTGTTTGCTGATGTGTGTTAAGTCAAGCAAAGTCCAGCTTGAGCTACAAATCCTAAAGAGTTAGAACTCCCGACTGTTGACTTCGTTACAACACCATGTCTATCATAATTCATGAGTTTACTTTTCTTGTTTACGCACACACTCATATCTATTGGAAATCTGGGGAATGGCTATTACATAAGGTTGCTAACCCCTAGGCGTGGGCAGTGATTAAGGGGGGCGCTGTACCCAACACAGCATATTTTGCTCAATTATCACGTTTTTGCAAATATTTATTCAATTTTAATTAATTTGCCAACCAAAGATTAAAATATTGGTTCGTTTCACCTTGTAGCTTGTCATGCAGTCGAAAGTTGCGTGAAAAAGAAGTGTTAATTTATGCAAATGTATGCAATCGCCCGATTTCATGGCTTCTTTTTCCTCTCATTTTCGAAATCTCCAAAGAATTTAACTCTACTCTGCCCGGGTCAAATTTTCTGAAATTTTCACATTATGTTTTTTAATGCTATATAACAAAACTACAATTCTGTTTGGCAATAAAATTCTTACATATTGAATAAGAGGCATTTTTAATTTGCGTATCATGATTTTAATCAATTTTTTTGAATGTCAGTCTTTAAACCTCTGCCATTTTAGAATGGGGATAGATAATGCCTAATAAAATCGTCGTTTTCTCTACATATACTCTTCTTTCACGTTAATAACACATTTCAGAAAATAGCATCAACTTTTTGACTAAAATTAATTTTTATCATTAATACCAAAATTGAGGTTTTTTACCCCAAATATACCGACTTCATCCTTTGAGTAAAGTATTACTACAAACTTAAACTTTAGAGTCTCTGCTTTTTGAAACATTTAGTATGAGGGGGTTTCCTTGTCATCTTTAATGAGAAATATTGCTTTGAAAAAAGTGTTGGCAACATGCAGCTCCACCTTAAGATTACTCTTTGTAAGACGGTTACGATTTCGAATTTAAAAGCAAGACAAATTTGTTGCTTTCGCACATTTCCCTTCAAGTACAGCACTGATATTCATCTAACATGAAAAAAAAAATTTGCAAACCTAGCAAAGTCGTTTGTAACGACATTAAAAATACAGTGAGCATGTGATGACAATGTATTCCACAATGCTGGCCGTATAGCATTGAGGTACTAGCTCCGCTCGTGACTCAATGATCGTAGCGAGCGACTGATCACGTGGAAGAGAACTCAATGGACTAACGTACGCGTGGCCATAAAATAAAACAACGGAGATTACTATTAGTATTTAACTAAAACAATTTTCTTTAACGGTATCAACAAATGCACGGTGGTAAGCTATTACCCTACTGTCGGTATGAGTCCAGAGTGCTTGGTTTAAACAGAGCGGACTAGCGTGCGTGCAGACGCCAGAGCAGCCACCGAGGCCTTTCATTGGCATGTCGTCTTGTCTCGGAAAATTTGCAGCCACCTACGTCCACTATGTTTCCCTCCATTGTGGTGGAGGGTAAAGTAGTGAACGAAACATGAACACGGAGGTCCACAGAGCATCGTACCTATGGTGTATTTGCTACGTTGACATTAGTTCATGGTTACTGGAAAAGACCAAGGGCAGTTTTTCTTTTTCTTCACCACAGTATAGACCCTGGAGCGAAGCTCGTCATATACAACGAACAAAAAGGAAACAATACAAAACAAAAACAACACAAGATTTTGCCATGGTCGTAGTAAACATGAATTAGCTTCTAAGGATATGATTGAGTCGTTACTTAATATAAAATTTGATCGAACATTGTCTTAAAATACATCAAACGTGAAGCGAAGCTCGTCATACACAACGAACAAAAAGGAAACAATACAAAACACAAACAACACAATATCCCCTTTTTAAAGTCTATGTCAGATTAATGGCCACTCTAACGGACAGAGAGGGTTCCCTTTTGAGCATTTTAGCGATATCTCAATGGTATCTGTGCGGACATAGAAGTGTTTAGCAGCTCACACAGTTGTTAAATTATTTTCATTCGCCGTCTTCAATGACTTCACGAATTTCAAAATCTCTGCAACATTTCTTTCTATGTTGTCCACCTTCTCTTCCACTTTCTCCAATCTGTTGAAATGTGATAATGAGACATGTTAAGGTAGATTAACATGGACAATACAGACGTCATGCTTCTAAAGTAAAATGAGTGTATGAAGTTTTATACATTCGTACGCTACAATTTCAACACTTTTAGCGTGTCGCATAAGTTTGATACTTCCAACTTTTGAGGCTTTTACTACACAGTTTTTTGTCAAAACCAAAAATTAAATGTCCTATAGAATTTACATACGCGAAGCTACTGTTTTTGAATTGCATATATTTATAAATTATAGGCTCTTTTCCATTCTTGAAGGACAGTAGCTTAAAGTTCTTGGAGAAGGCTCTTGAGCCAACGTTTAAATCTTTCAATCTACCTCAAAACGGAACTAAGAAATAGAACAAACAACATAAGGGCTTATATATCCCGCGAGTGTGTTTCCTTTGTTCACCGTGAGTATGTAATGAGGAAATAATCCTATTCTAGCTTGTATACAATTACCACTGAAAATACAGACTTTTAACCATTGAAGTTAAAGGCCAGTAATTTCTGAATATCATGATACGTGGCAAACCTAAATAATACACGGCAAGTAAAATAAAACATGGCCCACTAATAAACTAGATAGTCTAGTGATTTTAATAACATTTAATTACATAACGTAGAGTGTTCAATTACTTTGCATGACAGAGTTGAACATCAAATCGACCGACAACGTAGTAATGAACCGATAATACAGTAAATTTTGATAACCGATAACGTAGTAAAAATTACCGATAATATGGTAATTTTTCATAACCGATAACGTATCAAATGAACTGATAACATATTGGACCAAGTGATCCATGGGAATAGATTCTTAAGGATAGATCTATCCTCGATAGATCGATAAATCCACTGATCAATCGATGAATCTACAGATTGATCAATTGATGCATTGATCTATCAATCGATCGATCTTTCTATTGATTGAATGATTGAATGAATTGATCGATTGATAGAACGATCGATGGATAGATAGATAGCTAGAAAGATTGATCAATAGCGTGTCAAATTAACTCATTATGTACCCAAGTGAACAATAGAGCATCAAATCAACCAATGACGTATGGATTCAACAATAATGTATCAAATCAACAATAACATATAAGTAGCCAAGTCAAAAATAAAGATTCAAATCAACTGATAATGCATCAAGTCAACTAATAAAGTATCATCAAAAAGTACAGTATTATAAATGGAAACTAACTGAATATAAGTGAGTGTTGTAACTTTCGTTTTTCCATGATCTTTCACACTTACAGAGTTACATATACTTGGCTTATACTGTTTCCGGGATATTACCCAGACATCACGAACCGAATTTCGTCAATTTGGGAAATGCAATCTTCATTATAGATATTCCTGCAAGATAATAGACTGTCTATATCGACACACTTTGTAAGTTGGGAGGACTTGGGAAAAACTTTTCAACAAGACCGATTATTAAATTTCCTTACTTAAAAAGTAAGTGTATCAAATGACAAGTCTTTATAATGTAACTCTCGTCCTGGGACTGAATTACAGGTAACTCTTGATTTATTGTTCAATTTTATTCAACTTCCCAACCAATTCAATTAGTTTAACAACATTTAGATCAACTTAGTCGTTCGTACGACCATGAAAACAGTCGAAACACGATTGATTTGTTGCAGGAATTTGTAGCACTTTACTCTAAACGGAAAAAAAAATTAGTACGAGACATTGTGATAACAGATCGATCGATCGATAGATATGTATCGACCAATGTATCGAATCGATCGAGATTGATCATTCTATCTATCGATTGATTGATCTATCACTGTATCGATTTGATAGATCAATAGTTTTATCCATCGATCTACCCATCAATTTATAAATCGATAGATTGATCGATCAATCGACGTATCTATCGATAGAGAGTGAACGATCTATCTATCTATCTATCTATCTATCTATCTATCTACCTATCTATCTATCTATCTATCTATCTATCTATCTATCTATCTATCTATCTATCTATCTATCTATCTATCTATCAAATTACCTATCTATAAATGTGGTATTGGTTGATTTTTTGACGTTATCAGTTGATTTTATGCGTTGTCGGTTCATTGGTACGTTATCGGTAAATTTGTTGATACGTTATCTCTTACAGAAATTACTACGTTATCGGCTCGTTACTACGTTATCGGTTGATTAGATCCGTTATCGATAAATTTTTACTACGTTTTCGGGTTTGATACGTTCGGGTTTGGTACGGTCAGTTACTGAGTTATCGGTTGTAACAGGTCATATCCTTGAACCATAAAATTTAGAACGTATCTGAAAGATTCCAAGGGAAGAGATGAAAAAATTGGTTGGAAATGTCGTATTTATAAATTTAAACATTCTTATGAATTTTAATGAAGTCTTGCTTCTCAAGGAACATGCAACCCAAACATCAAGATATAGGGCGATGAATTTATATTATATATAGATGTTTTGACTTTCACTGAAAAAGAAAACTGTCACAACATTGTATTTATGTAAATGTTATTTAAATGCCAAAAACGTTTCGACAAAATTGCATACTAGGTTACCCTCAAGAGATTTACCATTTGAATTTAAAATACTTTGGGAAACGCTTTCACGGACAAAACTTATTTTGATCAAAGCAAACGAGGATACCAAATCTTATGACCTATTATTGCACGCAATCAGATTGTCGAAGGATAACGGTTGGATTAAGGACTTAGGTGTGATATGGATGGTGGAGTTAGGACTTCTATAGATGGTTCGATTAATGGTTCTTGGATGTTCGGATTTGTGGAATATGCGAATTGAAGCTTCAGACAGACCATAACTAGATGATGTAATTATGAGCTTGAGACAAGAAGCTGTACCTTTTTTCAGTTATGTCTATCTGTTGCTGGTTTTTCTCACTGAAATAGTTCTGTAAGTGTTTCCTCTCAAACAGGTTCAACGCTATATCTCCTACCATGTCCAACTCTACACCTACAAAACATGCAATCACATACATGAAGTTTAACATTCACGAAACATACTCTGCTTTTACATACATTAAATTATACACGAGAATATACAAATATTGCAGATCATTTGGTCAGGGTAATAGTTGTCGTGCAGGGTATGTGTACGAAATTTACAATACGAGACCGTTGTCTAGAGCCTCGCAATCAAAACGATTACAATCGACAGTTATGCGTGAAATATGTATCACGTAAAAAAGGATACAAGTGTTTGTAAACTATCGATACGAATACATTGTATTTGATAGTTCTTACTTTTGTCAGTGTGACCTAAAGAAATTTTTCCTGAAAAAATTACCTATTTTAAGACCACTAACAATGTGATCACATATAAGAGTAGTGACTTACAGATGGATAGATAAATACTTTGTTGGATATCGTTAAATTTGAAAACTTACAGAGAGATGTTGATTCCTTGACTTTCTTATCAGACACACCTGTTACCGGAAAATATCATATTCATAATTCGTAATGTTATAATTGTCATAAAATTGCCTTGTAACTACAGATTTTACTCTTCATAACCATATCAAAGTTGCACTGGCGATGACATCATGTTTCTTTCATTTCGAATTTAGGCTGGTAGGAGTGGTCAAAACTATGTCACAGCATAGTGAACTTTGACCTTTGAAATTAATTTAAGTTTCATGACGGACAGAAACAACACTGCACAAAACATTCCCAAACTAAATGCACAAAAGTAGAAGATTCTTCGCCAGAAAAGTTAGTGTGGTGTTATTTTCTGATTTCGTACATCACTTTAACATTTGTGATAA
This sequence comes from Ptychodera flava, assembly GCF_041260155.1. NCBI lineage: Eukaryota > Metazoa > Hemichordata > Enteropneusta > Ptychoderidae > Ptychodera > Ptychodera flava. Next base: position 1,341,363 of record NC_091930.1, on the reverse strand, counting down.
ACGTCAAGAGTCTCTAAAACTTGATTTTATTACTTACACTCTTTTAGATGGCTAATTAAACGATACACATGGTTGATAATTATGAATGGAGGAGGTAGTGTTGGTCTGTCGTAAAATTCGCTTATCAATCGAAAACGATAAAACTTCCAATATAATTCTGCGTTGTCTTGCACACGTTGAAATGTATAGCTGGTAGAAAAGAGACGCAAGGAATTTACAAATTTTCACAAATGACTTGCAAAACCTCATGAAAATCCCGATTTCTGTTGTAATTCCCAACAACTCCCGGATTACAACAACGTTTGTCTTTTCTCAATTTTGCTCTATAGTATAGTGAAAAAACAAAGAGGTTTTATTTTTTGTACGCAGCTCTATCAAATTGTTCTGAAACTCTCGAATTTGTTAATTTGTTCAATGTTAGAAATGACCAGATCAGACTGTTGTGCTTCAACAACTTGTTATTTGTAGTATCGCCTGTCGATTAACAAATTGAAAGTTTCAGATAAATATCAATCAACGACACTAACATTTACGAATGCTTCTTCTGTACTTTATGGAAGAGCATTTGCATTTGGCATTCGAATGCCACACTTTGCGATGTACGTTACCTGAACATGGCGATGAGTAAATTGACGAGTAAGATATTGGAAACCAGCATGTAGATTGCAGTTAGAGTGGGAGCCACCCATTGATGGCCGTCAAAATGAGGGCACACGATATGTAATCTGGGATCTTCATACGAAGTCATGTTTCCGACCAGTTCTTTTCAAAACGAGTAAAGAATGGAAATATAACTTAATCCTTTGGGACTTTGTGGAGGTGTGCAGCTGTGCGATTGATTGTGCCGAATTTTCAATTATTTAATACGGTTTTACTTTAATATGTTTCACTCAGCCATTTAGCTAATTTTCAGAAGATTCATTTTATCCGTACTCAAACTAATTAATTTCTAACAACATTAAGGTACTTTCTGTCTTCGACGTGTCAAAAATGACTGTGTATTTTATAGTTTTATATATTCTGTATAGAAAAAAAAATCTGTAAAAAAAGAACAAACTAAAAAATAAACATTTATTACAACAATAGACAAAAATTATATACTATTGGAAACATAAAATCAAATTATCTCTGTACCTTCATCTTCCTCCAAAAATAGCTCGCCGTAAAGCCGCCAATAAGGTTTGTACAAAGCTTGAACCATCAATTGAAAAGAGGGCTCCATATTTGGATTTAAGATAGCCTCGTTAGCAATGCCAAAACTGGCGACGAAAATAATTAGTATAAATAGGAATAGACCGAGATCTTTCATCTGCAACAAAAGTGTGATTTCATTATGACATTCATTCAGTTTCATAATCTCTTAGTTATTACGAACTAAAGGCAGCAAAGATATCTTTCCACAAGTTCTCAATCTACTCACAATGAACAATCATACTTGATACCACATATAACCATACGTGTTCTTCAGAGAAAGAAATGTGATTTTACATTTAATTCATTGATAAAAATGCTTACCATTCTGTTTATCATGATTATCTTTGGTCCAACTCCTTTGAAAATAAACCCATTTGGAGCGAACGAACACAGAACAAGATGAAAGTTAGACTGTACATCACTCTTGCCACGGCAAATTGACATGATGTAAGGGCAAAGCGTAGTAGACATGACACTGCAAACATTAGACACATAACAAAATCAAACAGGTTCCATGCATCAGAAAACCAACTGATGAATTTTCGTTTCATCGATTTCGGTTTACGGACGAGTATCTGTTAAAGGTAGATAAAGTAGTCTTAGCTATTTTACGAAAAGCAATCTCAGTAGTTGTCTCAGACTGTGATATTAAGTACTTTTTATTTACTTTGAACCACTTTCTTAATTGCAAAAAAAATTCAAAGGTATTGCAAGATTTCTTTATTGTGGAGTGATTTATCAAATGGAGAGTTTTCCGCAGATTATATTAATTTTTATTATCAACATTCCAACAGGTGAACGTCCAGTTACAGAATCAGGAACCCATAACCCACAAGCAAATGCAGCAATGAGAGGTAAAATACCTTGCGCAAAGGCACAACACCGTGCTAGCGTTTCGAACTCCCATCCTCTGACAGTGAGTCTGTTACTTTTGACCTACCCGGTCTCGAACTCACCATCCTCTGATTGCGAGTCTCAAACCGTAACCACTAGCCCACATGCTTGCAATTTTGCACTTAATCCTGAGTGAGTAAGATTTTTTTCTTTTAAATGCATTATAAATTTTTTTCTGGAATCGCATTTCAATCTTGATGAAAACTTCAGAACTAAAATACTGTAACACTCGCCTTAGAGAGAAGGAGTAATATGTAAATGACATGTAGAAACTACGGCCTGACCTGTCTGGCTTCTTCAACAACCAAAGTACAGACCCAGAAAATGACAACCAACTCGACGGTACTAGGTGCATCTGCTTCGTCACTTGGTCTCAAATCGGTCAATAGGAAGATGGCATACAACACCAGCAATATGATGTGTGAGACCTGAATCGAACACGGAGTCGCAAAGGTAAGTATATGACGTCATTTTCAGTAAAGCATTTTCTTGACTTTGATTGTTTTATTGAATGTTTTTACTGGCATGTGGTAAAGATGACGATGTTGTAAGATATATATCAACGATAGCTCCAATATTTTTTTCGGGCGGCGTGTGTTCCACATATCAACAAATCACTCGGAGACGAAGGAATAAATCACTGCATCAAAATGCAATAATACACATAAATTCAAACTGTGTTGCGTGTATTTTAGAATAATGCACGTTAATTCACACGAATCCACATGAAAAAAGCCTTGCTGAATACAAGCAATGGATTCTTGACTGTATTCATCTGTATATGCACTCTTCAGCTAAAATACAGGCAATAATCCATGCTTGTTCTGTAAGTATTATAGGGTTTTCATGCAGTCAATTCATTCGCTATCTTGAAAGAAAAAAATATGATTCTTCCTAGGGCATTATCGCATGATTCTTACCGAGCTATATACAAATTTGGTCATTGGTGCTGCGTAGTAGTATCTCATTGCCCCAAAGAAGGTTACGTCTTTTCCACCAAAACGTGATCGCCTTATCACACGAAACGACATGAATGGGAATAAAGGTAAAATAATCCCAACGAAAAACTGTATGAAAGAGACAAGAAAAAGTTAAATAAATACAATGTTCTTACACTGCGACAAAACGTGCTTGGAAACGAAATTAAATAGGAAAGCAGAAAGTAAATCTTAATTAGAAAATACGACGATTTCATGTTAAAACATACATCAAATATGGTCCAAACGACCAACTGAAAATTTTATTTTAGCAACCTTTGTATTTTGATGCTCACATAACTTTCAACATCTACACATGTATTGTGAAAGGAGAAGGCCTCCAAAATTTCGGTGCATTTGATTAAACAATTAAAAGCGCACCAAAATTAGTGAATGTTGTTGAGTATTAAACACGATGACGTTTTTCCTTAGGACACGTGCTTTCAGTATTGTACGGACTTCGGTCAGTCCCTAGTTATGCATATACAAATCTAGTGCTTTAGAGGACGCAGAATGTACAATAAGAGAGACGTATACACAGTCAAAGCTGTAGACATGTAAAATTGCTTTATTGATATCCTTATGATTGATTGTTTATTTCAGAATTTGTGGCCTCCGGTCAATATACACTAAATATGATCTCCTTATGGTAAGTGATGAAAAGACCAAAAGACTCCTTGCGAATGTCATCCTTGTAGCATTGAGTACCTCAAAGGACTATGGAACATTTTATATCACAAACATGGAATGCTAGTATTAACGTCAAACATCGAGGTATTGAGTCAAACAGGCTCCAAAACCACACATGCGCTGTCTGTCTGCCCGCTCTCTCTCTCTCTCTCCTCTCTCTCTCTCTCTCTCTCTCTCTCTCTCTCTCTCTCTCTCTCTCTCTGTGTCAGTCTGTCTCTCTCTCTGTCTCTCTGTCTCTCTGTCTCGTCTGTCTGTCTGTCTGTCTGTCTGTCTGTCTGTCTGTCTGTCTCTCTCTCTCTCTCTCTCTCTCTCTCTCTCTCTCTCTCTCTCTTAAGGAAGAACAGTTTTACTTCGTGTTATATGTATTGAGTCACGTTTTTCATGAGCAGATTAGTCAGCACAGATCGTGTACCTACGTTTATTCGTCATCGTGGAAAATTTCTTCACTGACGAATTACAGACTTAGATTTCATCCAATTACCAAATAAAACTGCCGATTACGGTAAATGAAAGACCAAATTTTTGTGAAGATATCATAAACATATATACATTGTCAACGTAAGTGGCAGTCAAAGTCGCGTAACAAAGACGTGATTGGCACCTTCTATCCTTCTTATCAAATACGGACCCTGTTACGACAAACACCATTGCACTAACAAAGTGCAGCATGCAGGTCCGATGTGTTCTAATTGGAATGTCTTGACTGGTATCTTCAAGTTATTGTTGAAAGCGATTGATAGGGTGAGTGGATCGATAACTTACTAACCTTCAGCAACATATGCATGCAGACCTGACAGATTGAGACGGGATGGTTACCGTGACCGTTTTATGGGTAGTGGTGGCCATGAAAAGTTTGTTTGGTTTTGGCCGATTTACACCTTTAGTCCGTACATGATCAATAAAAGTGCTGATTGTATGATCCCTCCACACATTTATTGTCCTTACAGCCTTGCTGACAAACATTTACTAGACAATGCTTATTAAATAAAAATCGGCAGTGAAAAAAATGTTCTAGGACAGTTACCACTAAGACAAATACCCCCTCCCCCCTAATTACCACCAACTATTACCACAAACCATTTAAATTCACCGTGAAATTTTTTATCTCGGAATTTGGCCCTTTAATGGAAAGCCTGTTACTTGCATCTGGCCGCCTACTGATTGCAGGGGATTTTAACATTCATGTGGGTGATGCAAATGACAGTGATGCTTGTTAGTTTGACGATCTCATTCAATCCCTCGGTCTAACTCACCATGTACTCGGGAGTACACATCGGAATGGTCATACTCTAGACCTTGTATTGACCCGAACGTCTGAACCATGGCTTGGACATTTCATAATTGACAACAAAATGCCATCCGATATTTCTGCTGTCCATTTCATGTCCATGATCACTCGTTCCCTTCCAAGAAGAATTACAAAGGAACAGCGCACCATCAAGAGCATTAATTTAATGAATCCTTAACATTCCATGTCAAGTACACTTAATCATCCGGAGTCGATTAATGGAATAAATGAGCTAACGGAAGTTTACAATTCTACATTGAAAAGTTTGATGCATTTCCATGCTCCTGCCAAACAGAGAACCACTGTGCAGAAACCCCGTGCCGAATGGTTTACAGAAGACCTACTGGCTAAGCGTAAGGCTCTGAGATCACTTGAACAAAAGTGGCGTTCTTCTCAACTTGAAATTGACAGACAGATTTTTATCGCTGCTCGTGTTGAGTATAACAGAGAGTTGGATTTGGAGAGAGCGTCATTTCATCGAAGTAAAATTGAAAACGCAAATACCAAGGAACTGTTCCGAGTTGTTGATGACATTTCCGGTGCAAAGAAATCTGCTTCCGACATTCTCCCAAATAATCATGAACTATCTCAACTACCAGCTGCCTTTGCAACGTTTTTTGAACAGAAAATAGTAGACATTCGCAAAAACTTCAAAATGCTAGTCCTCTTAGTATTAAACCATTCTTTTATCAGAACTCGCTATCCGTTCTTGAACCTTGATGTATTGATGATGTAATTTCTATTGTCAGTAAGATGTCTTCTAAATCGTGTCAACTAGATCCAATGCCCACACAGCTGGTTAAAGCATGTGTAAATGAACTAGCCCCATTACTGCTCCGTATTGTAAATTCTTCTTTTTCGTCTGGTGTTTTTCCAACTGATTGCAAAACAGCCATTGTTCGTCCACTCATTAAGAAAAGTGGACTTAATTGTAATACAATGAAAAACTATCGTCCTGTGTCAAATTGTAGTTTTCTGGACAAGTTTTTGGAGAAGTGTGCCTTTTTCGTTTACATCGCTATCTGTCCGAAAATTCTCTGTACGGTCTTTTTCAATCTGCTTATCGCGAGGGGCACGGCACCGAAACTGCACTTATACGCATGTTGAACGATGTCATGCTCGCTCTCGATAAACACCATCATGTCGTCCTGGTTCTTTTGGATTTGTCAGCGGCATTTGACACAATTGATCATAACATTCTACTGGGTAGGTTACGCTCTCGTTTTGGTATTCAAGGGGTTGCTTTAAAATGGTTTGAATCCTTTCTGAAAGGTAGAACACAACAGGTCTCTGTCAAGTCGATGTTATCTAACAAATGCATTTTAAAGTATGGTGTACCTCAGGGTTCAGTATTGGGTCCTGTCTTGTTTGCTTTGTACATGACTCCGATTGAGGATATCATCACGCGTCATGGCTTAAATTCTGTTATATATGCAGATGATTCTGGATTGTACATTGCTTGTGACATCCTTACCAGCTCCACTATTGTTCAGCGTATAGAAGCATGCGTCGATGAAATTCGTAATTGGATGATGTCCAATTAATGACGGGAAGACAGAGGTTGTCTGGTTAACACCCCGAAATTGTACGGTTGGTTCACAATTTGGTTCTATGAATGTACGAATAGGTGAGGCCACGATTTCGCCATCCACTGTCGTACGTTACCTTGGCGTAATGCTTGACTCGTTTGGTCTCATGGACGAGCATATTCGCTATGTTTGTAGGTGGCATCTCATTCACTTTAGCGGATAAGTAAAATTAGAAAATTGTTAGACCAGCCCAGTGCTGAAAAATTGGTTCAAGCTTTTGTCACATCGAAGTTAGATTATTGTAACAGTCAACTTTTTGGCCTTCCTGCATATAAATTGAGCAAGCTTCAACACATTCAGAACTCTGCTGCTCGTTTGGTATCTGGACGGAAGATGGGACGTCACATTGATATGACATCTATACTCAAGGAGTTACATTGGCTCCCAGTAGAAGAACGAATCCGTTTTAAAATTCTTTGTTTGGTTTTTAAAATTGTCCATCAAGATGAATTCGTTCCAAATTACTTATCAGAACTAGTAACAATTGATATCCCAGTACATAATACCAGAAGGAGTGTCGGTGTAAGATTGAATCCCTTTTCTGTCAAAGATCACGGGAAACAACTTTCTAGAACATATGGTGACAGAGCTTTTAGCGTGTATGCCCCTAAACTGTGGAATAGTTTGCCGCCCGAACTTAGGATGATAAAGAAATTCGCTCTTTTTAAGAAGTATCTTAAAACCATTATTTTCGTCAATGCTACTGTTGACTTGGATATAATTTTTACCTGCATGTTTTATAGTTTATTATTTTTTATCATTTTTCGTGAAAGTATTTTAAGAAAGTATTTTAAAAATACTTTCTTTTCTGTTTTTAGGTAGGATCCTTTAGTCTAGATTTTAGCTTGCTTGATTTTATCGATTGTTTTTATTACACTCTTTCCTCTGTGAGTTATTTGTATTTTCTGCGTTTATTTTAGTTCTTCCAGTAATTTTCTGTAATGTACAGACCACTGAGACAAGGTGTGTAGTGGTCTTTAAACAGTAAATTATTATTATATTATTATTATTTACCACCGAGACATTTACCTACCGGATATTTACCCCTAATACTATTTATAACGACATGTTTGCTTTGTCGAAAATTTTCCGAATGGAAAATGATGAAAAAGAAGTCCCCGTACAATCGCGAACAGTGCGTGTGAATCGTTTTAATGTCTCCTGCTGAGTGCCACTTGATTTACCGTTTTACTATGCCTAGCAAATGTAACTATACATTCTAAATATTACCCTGTGCCTATCAGGGAATCGGACCTGGTACGCCAACTCAAATCACTACGCCACGAGGAGTTGTCTACGGCTGTCAGTTGAAATGTTAATCTTGACTTGACTCTGTATGTCTACCCATGCATTATATAGTAAATGAATGCTATAAATGACATTAAAATAACAACTTTATGGTGTTAACGGACTAAAATAATGTCTCTATACGTATAATTTTATTCGCTTACCTCAAACCTGACCTAGACCCTAACACTAGGCAACTAATAATATTTGTCCCTTTGTCCTTTTTTGTTTTTTTAGTCAAACAGGGTTGCGTCTAAAGTTACACACATCTTCAGTTTCATGTTTACAGGTAGAATGTGTGTTAGACGTTTCATAAAATATTTACTAATGCCTTCAACACCAACATATAAAATACACTAAATAAGGCTGTTTGATTCAAATATTGTGTCTATGCTATGTCAAAAAAAAGTTGAAACTGTGTGAAAATAAAGATAATGAATCAGACGTCCTTAAGAGAGGGGTTAATTGTCTGGGTGGTAAATGTCTTGTGTAGTATGTGTCCGAGTGGTAAGTGTCCAGTGGTAAATAGCCGGGGGTAAATGGTAGGTTGCAAATGTCCAGGGGGTAACTGTACCATATGCAGGGGTAACTGTGCTGTTACCCTCGAGGTGGCACATTAGCGTCTTTTTACAAAGTGAAATTCTTGCCACGCTGCTTCGTTAATAATTGAGGTGTTGACAAACGATTAAGAAATTTTTAAAAAGATTTTGTGTTTTATTTCCAAATTCGAGTCCCTGCCTATAACCTTAACATAGGGGAAAATCTCGCAATGATACAATATTATCTTCGGAATGCTTAAGATATTATCAAAATGAGTATTTTGCGTCCTACTCGTACTGTTATATTGAGTTATCAGGATAATATCAGGATAGTAACGCAATGTCAACAGACTGTGTTAATCTTTCTTGTCCGCTTAAGTTTGCATGCGCGTATTTTAAGAGTGCTGCATGTCATGGCTGACGCCATTCCCGAATGCTTAAATGCAAGCGAGGTCGAAGGAAGAAAGTGTCACTGACTAAAGTCATGGGCGAAGCGACCAGAACGAAACTAAGACTGTCGGACTTCGAGTCATGCCACGGTAACCTGGCAGACGTGATGACATGTCAGATGTAACGTTTTCTTCTGACAAGGAGGACCTCATCGGCATGGACGCAATTACAGTTTAATTTAGAAATAATGCACCAATACCAGGTGCGTCTCTAGCGACTCCGAGTCTAAGACCCCCTTATGACCAGCTGTACTTATATGCGATTATATTTGTAATTTATTTTCATGATAAATGCCGGCGACAACATGTTTATGCCGAGAACCAAAACATTTCTGTAAACATTCTGGTCGCATTGTGCGTTTGCGTTGATATTTAATAAATTCCGTCATTCGAAACTTTGCCTGCTCTGAAATGAGTAGGATTGAAAAAAAACCCCAAAAAGACAACACAAACACGTTTTATTTCTGATGGAATTTTACACGTCGTTCAAACTCAGTAAAGTCCACTCGGTATTCTACAACTCAGAACATTATTACAGTGAATAAAGATTACGTACAAGTACGTATCGACAGGTTTCAGTGTTGTGTATGATAAATTTTGAAAATTGCGATATCTGACAATTTCGGCAGTCGATCGGGCAACAGTCTACTACGATTTGTATCAATAACTGATGAAATCTGACATTCAGATCTGGTACGGCAAACGAATTGTTGTCAAAATACCGCTGTTTTCAGGCACTGTTCACAGCGCCTGTTGTTTGAGTTTGGAGTTTCAATTCTTGGCACACACGCGAACTTCTTTACTGTGAAGTACAACTTGTTTTACTCTAACACAACAATCAATAATGTGTCGATTGCCGCACGTTCACTTATCATAATAGATAAATACACTGAAGCAGAACTTTGATCTCTAGAGCGACTGACTTTTCCGTATAATTGGCTTAAAACTTCGCAGTGTCGGTCAGCCATGCAAATGTATATTCGTGTCTCTGAGCAATTCTTAGACAAAATGAAACATGTCCGTGTGACATTTGTTGACCAACGGTCTATCGTCATACCTTATCATATATATTGCCTTAAGGCTTGGAGTAATGAATCGGAAGAATGCAAAATACACAGAAAAGAACGTACGTTTGTGGAAAGGCAACCAGCAGCCTGGTGATCTGAAGCGATAGATAGTTCGCAAAATACAAAGACATTGGTGGTGATAAGGCGAATTGTTGTATTACATCATGTGTACAAATAGCGAAGAGAGATATTTTGAAGAACATTTCAGAATTTTTTACAAGAACAGTGCTGTAACTGACCCTTGGAAACTGCACTTGCATTGCAGTGGTCGACAATGAGTATCAGTCAATGTTGACGTTGAGTTCATAGGAAGCCATCAAAACTGATAAGCCGTCCGTCACAACTAACAAATTAGAGGCACGCCCTGAGCTACGCTTCTGGATTTACACACATGTAATGTTGGTCCTTTCCATAAAGACTAGCCCCAATCGTGCTCTTATTTCGATATCCCCGACAATAAATGAAATTTCTCATTCGTACAAATAACGCCACTTGTTGTTAAAATAGTCGAACTCAGTGTGATTGACCATTGAGATAGCACACTCTATGAGCTACGTCGATGGGTTGACCGGACTGCGAAGTTTTGAACCAATCATACTCCTAAAAAAATACTGCAGTTGTCACTTCTGCGAGATGTAAAGCTCTGCTGCTACAGTGTTTTATTTTAAAACATTAAGCATGATAAGAGAGCTTGCGGCAATCTTCACATCCTCTGAAGTTGTGGGTCAGAGTGAAAACACTTAACGTTACAATCACGAAGTCCGTGTGTGCCAAACACTGAAACTGTTAATTCAAATGTAGCGTTGTACCTCTAAATTCAAATGTAGCGTTGTAACATGTCTGCCCATCAAATACTCGAATGGCCCGACATTCAAACATGTTCCCAATCCCAAGTTAATCTTATTGTGTCCGAAAACAAAAAAAAGCGTTCGCTTCTGTAAATATTTTGTATGTGAATCGTACGTCTTTTTAGTCCCCACGGACACCGTCCGGGGGGACTTATAGGTTTGGTCATGTCCGTGCGTCCGTCAGTGTGTCCGTCCGTCCGTCCGTCCGTCCGTGCGTGCGTGCGTCCGTCCGTTCACGCAGATATCTCAGAGACGCCTGGAGCGATTTCGTTCAAACTTGGTACAAGGATAGTACCCTACCTCATACAGATGCACGTCGATTTGTTTCAAAATGCGATCAAATTTGGCCGTGTTAGAGGACTTTTTAGTTTTCACCTCCATAGACTCCCATGTATAAGGCAGTCCATAGACTCTCATGTGTAAGGCAGTCCATAGACTCCCATGTATAAGGCAGTCCATAGACTCCCATGAATAAGGCCAAGAAAAATAAAAATTTAGTTTCTCATCGTATTCATATTGCAAAAGGATGCAGCGACACAGTTTTCAGTCCCAACAGATAAAGTCCAGGGGGCTCATAGATTGGGTCATGTCTGTCCGTGAGTCCATCCATGAGTCCATCCGTTCACACAGATATCTCAGACACTTTGACAAAGTGTCACGTGACCTTGATGACCTTTGACCTCAAATATACATATTTGTCCATAACTCAGGAACCACAAGTGCTAAACCTTTCATATATGGTATGATGGGACCACGCTATGACGCCACATATTGTACCTCATTAATTATGTGCATATCTAATTTTGAGCGATCAAATAGAGCTAGAGGTCTGATTTTTGGTATATAGGGATAACTTAGCAATACAATTTTTCTGACAAAATGTCACGCGACCTTGGTGACCTTTAACCTCAAATATACATATTTGTCCATAACTCAGTAATCACAAGTGCTACACCCTTCATATTTGGTATGAAGGGACACCTTATGACGCCACATATTGTACCTCATTAATTATGTGCATATATAATTTTGAGCGAGCAAATAGAGCCAGACGTCTGATTTTTGGTATATAGGGATAACTTAGCAATACAATTTTTTGACAAAATGTCACGTGACCTCAATGACCTTTGACCTCAAATATACATATTTGTCCATAACTCAGTAACTACAAGTGCTACACTCTTCATATTTGGTATGATGGGACACCTATGACGCCACATATTGTACGTCATTAATTATGCGCATATCTAATTTTGAGCGAGCCAATAGAGCTAGAGGTCTGATTTTTGGTATATAGGCATAACTTAGCAATACAATTTTTTGACAAATGTCACGTGACTTTGGTGACCTTTGACCTCAAATATACATATTTGTCCATAATCAGTAACCACAAGTGCTACACCCTTCATATTTGGTATGATGGGACACCTTATGACGCCACATATTGTACCTCATTAATTATGCGCATATCTCATTTTGAGCGAGCCAATAGAGCTAGAGGTCTGATTTTTGGTATATAGGGATAGACTAAAGGATAGAAATTTTTTGACAAAATGTCATGTGACCTCGATAACCTTTTACCTAAAATACACGATTATGTCAATAAATAGGTAACCACAAGTGCTATGTCTTTTACGTTGAGTAGGACGGGAGACCTTATGACAACACATGCTTTACCTTGTTAATTATGCCCATATATAATTGTGGGCAAGCCAATAGAGCTAGAGGTCTGAATTTTGGCATATATGGATAAATTAGCTATACAATGTTTTTTTTCAAAATGTCACATGACTTTGATGACCTTTGACCTTGATTATGCATATATATGCATAACTCAGTAACCACAAGTTCTTTACGCTTCAATTTTGATAGGATAATAGACCTTAAGATGTCACATCTTGTACCTCATTTATTATGCACATATGTATTTCTTGGCTGGCCAATACAGCTAGAGGTCTGATCTTTATTCATGATTTAGAACCATAACTTAGACATGCCTCTTGTTTCAAATTGGGAACAATGACATAGACCTATGTGTTCATAGATCTGAACATATATACTCCAGTGATACTTCTTAATGAACTCATTTCCCTGCCCCATCAAGACTAATACTCCTATTACAAGTGGGGACTATGTCGTTGTCAATGACTTGTTCTAGGAATTTCGGTGAAAACCATGCTGTTGCTGTTCCAAGAATCACAACTTATTAATGTCCGAAACAAAAACATGTCCGTTTCTGATAATATTTGCATTTGAGTCCATACCTGATAAAGTCTGACATTCAAAACATTTTCCGTTCTGTAGTAATTGGGACCGAAAAAGAGAAAAAGCACAGATCTTTTAATGATGGCATTTTACATGTCGTTCAAAGTCAGAAAAGTTCGCGCAGTATTATCATGATCTGTCCTCCAACTTTGAACGTTATTACTGTAACAGTGAATAAAGATCATGTCCCAGCACGTCACCACAGGTTTTCATTGTCGTTTTAGTTTGCAATGGGCTGCAATGTCTTAAAATTTGACAGTCGATCGGGCACCATTGCTTTACATCGAAATTTGTATAGTTGTATGGTACGAACTCTTATTCCCTTGAAATTGTACCGCGAAAGTGCGCCGACATTCCCTCGTGCCGATAGGAAACGTTGCCTAGGTAACACACGTCGACCTTTGCCTCGTTACGTCCGTGTGACTTTGCCTTCCTTTTTCAATCTCTTCCGACCAGAACAAATCGAAGAAAAAACATTTTTTCTATTTTGTCTGAGCAAATTTCTATTCGCGGTATAGCAGTGATCAGGTAATATGGAAAAGGTGTAGCTGCAAAACTAAATACGCATGTTGATGGTGTTTTCCGATGACAGACTATGAGCTGTTGAGGGCAAGCTGAAAAAATAGCATTTACACAATCAAATACCTGACACCTACGACGAAGTGTCTTTCCGCCAAATAACCGAAAGGAGAAAGCAACTGAAATTTATTTGGACGAGCAATGGCAAGATATTCACTCGGAAAGATGAAACTTCAGAAGTCACCACTCTTTCGTCAGCAAAAGCCGTTAACCGTAAAAAAAACTAACTTTTCGAGGACAGTCGTTTTTTCTTTCATTGATGATTGACCCTGATTTCAAGAGAGCATTACGAATGCTGCTGTACATCCTTTTCCATTGATAGTTTCAATCAAGGTAAATCTTAAAAATGGTGAATTCAAACCATTCTCAGTTTGCCATTTTTATATAAGGTCAATCAGTAACTATTGTATTTTGATCATCTCCATGCTAAGTTAAATGTGCTTAATCATAGTTTCCCAATAATTGCGTTTTCTGAAATCTGGTTACATAACAGTATTGATCATTTTGAATTACCGTCATACAATTTAATGTACGTGCATTCAACATTATCACAGATCGAGTTAGATTAACAAAAGTCGGCTTTTAACAAAAATAGGGGACTTGAAATGTTTCAGGGTATCGAGGGGACTGGGAAATATTTGAGGCTATCGAAGGGGTATTAAAAAAAAAGTGAAATCGCGATTTCCTCAAGCCCCCCAACCATTATTTGTGAACGCAGCCTTAAAAAGGCATTTTACACTATCAACCATGATATACTTAAAAACTCGAATTTTAAGGAATAAGAGGTAATCCACTACTTTGGTGTAGAAATTACTTTGCAAATCGCAAGCATTCAGTTGCAATAGATAGGAAAGTGTCAGAACCACGTCAAATCAAATGTGGAGTTCCACAGGCTTCAATTCTAGGGCTAACTCTTTTTTGTTTATATTAACGACATTCATAACTCCACTAGATATTTAAATTTCAAATTTTTTGGTGATGACATTATTGTTTTTAAGGTTCCAAGACAAGAAATTGGTCTTTTTAAGCCAACAATCTTGTAGCAGTCAAAAAGCTCAGAATCCCCGTAAATTATATATTTTCGGAAAGCCTAGATATAGGGAAACATTTTGGTTACCATAGTGCCACAATTGTTTACATAACTATCACGTGACAGGTAATTTGCATAACCTTTCAATAATTGGTTTCCCTATGTATTGTTTCAATGCTTTGAGATATGTGGCTGAAATTTGTGTGAGTCCAGGCTGTCCTAAGGATCTTCCAAAGTATGTCTCAGAATTTTTTTAAATCTTAAACAATTTTTATGCCTCAAAAATGTTCCTTTTTTGAATAACAATATTTTAACAATTTATCACATACAGCTACATCATATAGCCTCATCATACATCATTTGAAAGCTGATTATCTCCACTTGAAGAAAATACATAATATTTAGCTGGCAAGTACGGCCTTAGTCTCTAATTTTAATATTTATATCAAAACAAATAGCTTCTTCTTTTTAATAACAATATTTTAAAAAATTAACACATACAGCTACATCATATAGCCACATCATACATCATTTGAAAGCTTATTATCTCCACTTGAAGAAAATAAACAATATTTTGCTGGCAAGTAAGGCCTTAGTCTCTAATTTGCATATATCACACGGGTACC
Organism: Ptychodera flava; assembly: GCF_041260155.1. Lineage (NCBI taxonomy): Eukaryota > Metazoa > Hemichordata > Enteropneusta > Ptychoderidae > Ptychodera > Ptychodera flava. The sequence goes on along the minus strand of NC_091930.1, from coordinate 1,326,041 downwards.
AAATTGCATAAAGGTGATAAAATATTAGAAATTATTATTAGCTATTCTAAACTATCGAGTGATATATCAAATGAAAGTTATTTGCATGTAGACAACAAAATTGATATAAAAAAAAAAAAAACATTTAAATTCATTGCACTGAAATGTTTTCATATTGATATTGAAAAAATATTTTCCCCTTTTGAATAACAATATTTTAAAAGAATTAACACATAAAGCCAAATTGAACAGCATCATCATATGTAATTTGAAAGCTTATTATCTCTACTTAAAGAAAATTGACATTGTTGAGCTGTCAAGTACGGTCGTGGTCCTGATTTTGCATGATCAAAACGGGTACTAAATTGGCATAAATGTGATATAAAAATGGAATCAGTCGGCAGAGAATAAATTCAGGAAAGATCATCAAATGATTACATAATCACACAACAAACGACAAAATACATGATAGCTATGATGGAAATGATCTTCTAAAAACACGTTTCAATTCAACAATGAACTTCACCGTCCGATATTTTTGTGCAGTATGGGATCTGGCCCTACTTGGTAGCTCCACATCGTCAATTTTCTTGAAGTAGAGATAATAACCTTTCAAATGATGTATGATGGGGCTGTATGTAGTTGCTGTATGTGTTAAAATATTTAAATATTGTTATTCAAAAGGGAATAATATTTTTTCCATATAAATATTAAAATATTTCAGTGAAATCAATTTTAATATCTCTTTTGATATCCATTTTGTATTCTACATGCAAATACCTTGATTTAATATATCATTCGATAGTTTAAAAGTATGTTTAGAGAAGTTAATAATATATTTCTAATATTATATCGCATTTATGCAAATTGGGTATGTATGTGGTTCATGCAAATTATGGGGTTATGGCCCTACTTGGCAGCTCCACATCGTCAATTTTCTTGAAGTTCTTCAATGACGTATGATGTGGCCGTATGTAAGGTGGGTACATTAAGTATGAAAAATAGGTGAGCCTGCCGCTCGACTATTTGTGTGATGAGAGGTTCTTAACGAAAATTAAGTCTTGTAAGGTTCTATTTTTCGTATCTTTATTATTTCGAGCGCGAATTATTTCTGGTTGTATAGTTTTTTTGTTTTGTCTTTTAGTTTGATCCTTTTTTAAGTTTTTTGTTGAACTTTCTTTTTCTGTCGTTTATTTGGCTACTATTAAATCACTAAAACCATAGCACAAGGGGCATACAAAATTATCAGAAGAACCCTTCAAACCAATCAGGTACAAGTTTTCCTACATCGGACTAATTCAACATTTGAGGAAAAACATCGGAACAATAGAATTAGTTGACGGGCCATATCCCAAACTGGTCAATTTTTGTGTTGGCGCGGGGCTTGAATGTCACTACAATGCGTGTAACTGTAACAGAAAGTGCAATTTACTATGAAAATGAACGCATAGTTTAGAAGAATTATGAATTGCAAGAGGATGAATAATTATTCAAAGAGTAATTTAGAAATCCCCTTCGGTTATCGTACTCTTGTTTTCCATTAATATTGAAAGATGATTGGTGGAAAGGTAAATTTACGACGCCTTTTTTTTTCTTAAAACGTGCGAAAAGTTCTATATTCGACTTAATTGCAACGAGAAAATACTTACAGTCAGCCACTGTTTCCATGAAGATACCATCAAATTACCCATCCACACGTTATCAAGTGCAGCCTGGCAACAATCAGATGATATAAAATCCATTTTTGCCATCGAATGTGACAAGCATGTTGTATTACCCCATGCCGGCAGAGAACGCACTGGTATCAACTCAGACAGGCGTGCGTTAGTCGTATAACATCTTTCCATTACGCGATTGGCCACATCTTCAAATTCGCTTTAAAATGATTAGCATATAGGCAATAAGTGAAGAAAGAAAATCAAAACTATTGCTGCTATCGTAAAATTTATTCATGACTCAACTCTTAATTATTGTTTAAAGCGAACGCTTCAATTATCTATATTGACATAATCCTTAATGCGTATGTAACGCGAATACTTGACACATACATAGATACAACAAGCTACCTAACGGCCGATATAGCTCCGCTGTGTTCATGTAGAGAATAACTATATTTAACACATGTTGATGAAGAAGGTGAAAATATTTGATAGCTCATTTCAGTGGCCAGAAAAAGTGGCTAAAATAGCTGCAAAAATACACAATTGAAGATTTCATCATAATTTGAATATATCACATTGGATTACCTCTAAGAACATGTCAATCAAAGCTATTTGACGAGTAGTGTTTTGAAAATAAATTTTAGGACAAAAAATGACAAAACTTGCCCCCACAAATAAAAATTGCAGATTTCACCATAATTTCAATATATCACATACTAAAATAATCCCTTGGAATCTGTATACCGAATATCAAAGCTATCGACTTGCAGTTTTTCAGAAACAAATTTTTGACAAAAAATCGCAAAATTGCCCAAAAATACAAAATTACAGATTTCCAAACAGAGTATCCCAATGATCGTTAAGTTATTTTACTCGTGCACTGATTTACTTGTATGTCAAAAGAATGCTGGTGTAGCGCTGGTGCCGTACTGGCCTGACACACGACTATCAATGTAGCGCGATATTTTGCTATACATAAAAGCGTGCAGCGAGATGTTGCGATAATAAAACTTTTAGTGCAATTTCTTTGCACGGTAATCGAAATACAGCCAACCCCCTCTAAAGACAGAGTTGCGTTTACCGTGCGTGTGTTTTAATTATCCATGGCCCCTTAGTTATGAGAATTTTGCGTCAGTTTGGTCCGATTGATGTAGTGCAGCGTATCAGTCGACCCAGCTCATCCATATAGCAGGCGCATTTGTTTTGTACTTGGCATTTTTTTCCAACTTTTAAAATTGGATCTGTGGTGTGAGCGTCGGAAAGTTTGTTGTGTAAGTGTCAGTACTTGTTTGGTAAGGCGAATCAGAAAAAATGGTTCTTGAACTAGAAGGTACTTCTTAAAAGATCAGTAAACTTTCCGCCGATCCACGATGAGGCTGCAGGTGTGCACAACGAACAATTTGGCTTTCTTTGTTTCACTGAACGCTTAATAAGCTTGTCACTGATACTCGTCTCTTTTGTCAGCAGAGGAAATAGCAACTCACATGAGTGACAGCTGATTATTTACGTTAGTTGCCCGTGATTTTCATAGGTTGAAAGGGTCTCCGGCCGGTCAATATAAATTGTATTCATATAAAACATATAACGCTTACTCATTGATTATATACAACGAGATACGTCGTCTAAGACATATTTGCAGACGATACTGAAAACATGGAAACAACAGACAAGATCAAAATTGGGGATATAGAAATTATTGCAGTTTAACAGTAAAGTGCTACCATCAACGGATATTATTAGTATTTATGTCAATCATGGAGAAATAGTTTGTAAAGAGAGAATATCTTCCAATTTTTACTTTTTCCGCATACAGTTCAGCTCATGACGACAGTATATAGCAGTACAGGAAAACCCACGAGGAAAATCACAACACAATCAGTGTAGTGATACCATTATTTCCCCTGTAGTGATTTGGTTAAACACTCTCTTCGCTACTAGTGACATGACTTTTGTCAGATAAGCGCTTCAGATACTGGCCTAGAATGTTTTCACTACACACTGAGTGATAGAAAGGTGGAATCGATTATTATTAATTAATGATGCCGATGCGACTTTCGAGAAAACGGTTTGAACTGACTTCCAAAGATTACCTACTTGGCATGTTTCTTAAGGGAAGATTCTAGTCTGAGGTCCTTTTCCTTCTTTGCCTTGACAGCCAAGGCTCGGAGTATACTACTGGCGACCACAGCTGCACCTGTGATGACATAAAGTAATATAAGGGAGCATTCGTTATTACGGGGAGGGGGCGGTGGAAATCAGGGGGGGTGACTTTTACAAAACCGCTTTTAAGGGGGGGGGGGTCAATTTTTACAATCAATGATTGAAGGGGGGGGGTCAAATTTTACAAAGGTTTGTATTGAGTTATGGAAAAACAAAATTGACTTTGGAATTTCACCGAAATGTTGCTTGTGTAACCGATGTTTCGAGACGGCAGCCAAATTTATTTCGCTAGCAGGGCCAACAAGTCCGAGACTGGCATCAATCTCTCTAGAGCAGCAACAGAGCATGTAGCCCTGAGTACAGGTCTGTGTGTTCCTGGCGTATACGGCCTCCACCACAGCCCTGCAACGGTCTGTGGAGATAAATGGGGTCTTTGCAGCGAGATTCAAAATGGGGATCTCCATGGGTAAACAACTTGTCGAGTGTGTTATGTTTCAGAAAATGAGCGGTTTTGGATGTTAGGAGAAGTCAATCGCATCTTTCCTGGGATTGGTTAGGAGGTAAAGGTAGGCAGGGAAAGGATTTTGCCGCAATAGAGCAGAATTTCGGCCAAAAAGACCGTTTAGTCTTCATTGCGGTCCAGATCCAGGCCGCAGAGACCTCAAGTCTGTTCAAAGACCATTGCAGGGCTTTGGTAGAGGCCATATAATGCTGGGAACACACGTGCACACACCTGTACGCAGGGCAACACAGCATGGGGCATGAGATGAGGAACCAACACACAGTCATATAATGTAACAAACAACTTCTGTATATTACTATATTGTGTCAAATATCGGGTCTACATATAAAATAGTAAAACCGTACTTCAAAACTTTAAATATTACTCCATGGTAACAGTAACCGTACTGATCGACCTACCGACGGCAGGAGTTGAACACACTTTCAGAACAAAAACTCTGTTCAAACCCTTACTAAATGCTTAACAATTTCTTTGGAAAACTTAACGCTACCGCAGAGGTACCTCAGACTTGACCACGCGGCTGGGAAACACAAATAGTTCACACGCGACTTTAACTAATGTTCGATGATGAGCACAATTGTAAGTCCCGTGTAATGTCTGCACATGAAAGTCGCGGACAACACACGCAATTCACTGCTAAGCAGTGTCCAGTTCAGCTACCACGGGAGCAGCCATCTTAGATCTTTGTTTACACTTCCGGTCGGGACATGCCGAGCTAATCTGAAATCTTCCTCTGCTAACTCCGCGCATCAACAAAAGTTCAGTGGAACGATCATAAATAATGTTCTCATGACAATCTCAGACATCTGACTGAACTCATAACGGAATAAAGTTCACAGTTAACACACAATTTGCTGCAGAAAGATCAGCTTTCAACTTGTGGTGATATTATCATCTTAGCGTGCAGTGCGTATATTGCAAATATACGGCACGGCTTTCACTTGTGTGAGCAATGTTCGTTCCATCGACTAAAGTAGAGGATGGCGTAGGGTTTAAATAAACAGTCCGATCCGCATAAAATTCGATCTCTGCCACTCACCGGTTTCTTTACATATCTGCTGACTTGAGTAAGACTCAAAATAGAGAAATATCTGACTTAAAAAGCACACGCTGACACTCAAACCTTCCAGTGCCAGAGTAGCATGCAACTGGAAGTATGGTATACAGTGATAACACACAAGAACTCCCAGGCAAAATAGAAAATACACAGGTTCTCCATACATAATCTATGATAAGCTATGAATGATTTCTTTTAAATACAAAACTAGCTAAATCTCTGTATTTATAGACTCTCGATTATTGATATTAATGTACTTAATAAGACTAGGGTAGTTACCATTGCATGTGTGAGCAAGAAATTTGATTTGGAATTTCACCGAATCGTTAATTCACTATCTTGTCAGAGGAAACTATGAATAATATTTTTTCCATATAAAACTAGTTAAATCTGTGTATTTATGTACGCTTGATTATTGATATTAATTTACTTGATTAGATAGGGTGGTAACAAGTGGATGTTTGCGCAAGAAATTTGATTTTGGAATGTCACCGAAATGTTGATTCACTATCTTGTCTATATGGAAACTGTGAATATTTTTTTCCAATATAAAACTAGGTAAATCCGTGTATTTATGTACTCTTGATTATTGATATTAGTGTACTTGATTAGACTAGAGCGATTACAAGTTCATGTGTGTGCACAAAATTTGATTTTGGCATTTCACCAAAAATGTTGATTCTCTAGTATGTGAGGAAACTTTTTCAGCCCGGGGCCACAGGGTGCGAAGGGTTAATGAATCAAATCTGATGATTTTTTTTTCATGGGGGGGGGGGTCACATTTTACAATTGATGAATTAAGGGGGGGGGGTCAAATTTTTGAAATTTGATTTGGAGGGGGGGGTCACTTTTTACTTTTCTTTTGTCGCTCAAATTCCACCGCCCCCCTCCCCGTAAATAACGAATGCTCCCTAAGCGACATTTACGAAGTTTTTGTCTCCGAATATTAATGTAATAAACGTGTTGACTGACAAAAGCTATGAATTACATTATCAAAGGCTGTATCCGGGAAAGTATTATTCAATAATTTTTCACGACTTTTATGCTGGACTGTTTTAGCTATGTCGTTAATCTAGTTATATGTAAATTTCTTTTAGTCGTGAGATATTCCGAGACATCACTGATAAGACTATGACATTAATTTTATGGCAAGGCGTAAAAAGATAGACATGTGAAATGATCAGCTTGATTGGGAAATTAATATATGTGTAGAGAAAGTATCCAACAAAACATGCTCATCCGACAAAACACCACATTACCTATGGCCTACAGAGTATACTTATTTTCTTAAAATCGCTGCAACTTAATAAAGTGTACATTTGTGAAGGTTTCCCTAGCGAGTGAATCGTGTCGTTCTTGGCTTGCCTTGATAAGTCAGCGGGACGAGTTATCCCCGATGACCTTTCCTTTACTGATTTCTAACTACTAATATGCAATAAAGTGAAATTTGTTCACTTTAGTTTCGATGTATCACGTTCCTTCTCTCGCGTGCTACTTCCAACAACCAGGTATACAGAAAAATTGAAATACAATCACATTTTGTCGTCTTAAATTTGCGTGTATTGCAGATTACCGGAAAATGAATCTCGAGGACTAGTCTTTGACTGATGAGTCCTTTGCCAAACCTGTTGAGTATGAAATATTTTTATTTTGATGTCTTTTTGAGTATTTCCCTTGTATGACAGAAAAATAGTACTACCAACCTATATTGCCAGTTTCCAGTCGTTTCCAGAACAAAATAGCCAGGTCTTTTCTATTTAGCAAAACTGCCCACAGGAATAATTGTTTGTTATGATCGAATTTCCCTTCATAGTTGTGTAGCTCACCATATTCGTCTTTTGTAAGCTTCAGGAACAAAGAACTAACCTGTTCGAGCTCGATCCTCTGAAGGAAAATTAAAATGGTGCAATGTAACGTGACAAAGTGACCAGAAAAGCACAAAGATACCGTCTGATTCATTTTTGTAAGCTTCGCGAGCGCAACAACGAACCCGACTTTTCAAAACACTATAATTTGTAAGGATGTCATGAGGTTGGACGATACTAAATTACATAATTTACACGACAAAGTTATGTTATGCATGACCAACACCTATCTTTATGTCGTCAGTATTGCTAAAGTCTTCACATACACCCGCATCATGAAATAAATGGAATTATTATATATGCTAATTAAAGCTTATGGGCATTTCTTATTTTTGTAAAGTTTTAATGGCGTGTCTTGGTATGTAGTGGTTCAGTCTATGTATTAAAAAACCCTTATATTTAAATAATAGTGTTTGCAGTGTTTTGTTCTTATAGAAGGCAATCTCTGATAGTAAACAATTCAAAGTTCATATTAAATCATTTTTCATGACATAATCGAATTGAAGATAAAATAGCTAACATATAAACAAATGAAAACAATCATCCTCATGTTTTCCAGACAAAACTGGACAGTTTTGAAATCTTTTAAGAACATTTTATTTAATCTTTTGAATCTTAGAGCCGTACCTCGAATCATGATTAGATGAATAGAGATTAATACCAAATCGGACTGACTCTCTCAGCTAGGTAAGTAGCATTTTATCCACCTTTTTCAGCTTTCGCGAGTGAAACAACACATCAGATTTTGCAGGATGCTGAAAGAATAAGTGACACCGAAGTACATGATAACATGACAAAGGTATGCCCAACACCTACCCCTTTATGGTCTTCAATCTTCTCTTTTAGGATGTGGCGGGTGCTAATTGTTGTGTCAGCATCGTTAACTTCCTCATATATAACCTGCATCGTGGAAATTGTTGGCACGATTATTACTGTCAAGAAAAGTTCAATGGTGTGTGTTATTTTTATAGAGGCTTACTGTAGTGTTTCTAAGTACACTATCTTCATATGTTCTTGCTGACAGTGTTGTACTTTCTATGGAAGGCGGTCATTCTTTTAGGAGAATATCAAGTTAATAAAGAAGTAATTTCATCATTGTAACAATCGTGCCTTTTTCTGGTCAAAGTCCTAGTGAGAACAAAATTTCTCAAAAAACTTTGGATGACAATCGAAGGGGACATGAATATTTTTTTGTTTGTTTTGTTGTTGTTTTACAAACGAGGCCGGCATGTTTTGAAACCTTTAAAGACCGTATGCTATCAATTCCAAATAACGAGATACCTCGTCTCAAAATTCGGATTTGGAGACTAGAGATAAATACCGCAAAGTATAATTCTTCCAACCACTTCTGGGTCACTAATTTGTCCATATTCACGGGATAATTAAGGAGCAACTCCACAAAATCTGCCTTGTTGTCTCTTAACGTCCAAAACATGGTTCTTTGCAGGAACTCGAGTTTTCCCTGGAAAATTAACATAATGTTCATATATATAGTTTATATCAGTTAACACTGTTAATGTATTTCCAAAATGCTACAAAAAACAAGTGAGCTACTTTATCTATCTTCGTTGCCATCGGCAGAGAATGGCCTACTTCAATACATGTTCACTCCTTTCAAATATTTGCACGTCTGCCGAAATATCAAGGGGTAACAATAGTCAATGCCATATCTAACAAAATCAACTCTGCGCTGAAGTGTGTCATCGTCAGTTTTTACGAATACTCTTTTTTTCTGCCAATGTGAATATTGACAGAGCTGAAACAGACAAAACTCTACTACAATTATCATGGTAGATATAGATACATGTATATACTTCTTCCTTCCCTTTCCGTTGTATCTTGTAAACTGCCGATATGAAAAAGTTGCAGCATCTTATCTCCTACGTTACTTTTTTTTCTAAGTAAGTCTAGTCAAATCAGATTTATACACAATAAACAGATGACGCAAAACCGCCGAGCAAGTACATTCTTGATAATCAGTCAATTCTCTCTGCAGATGATAACAACACTTGTACGTATCGGCGTTGAGGGCGCAAAGCAAAGGAAAATAATCACATATTACCCGTACCTTCCAATAAGAAAGCTTGTCAGGCTTTAAAATCGCATCCCTGGCGATATCACACTTATTCAATTCAACTGCCAAATCCAATTGCGCTTCACCAGATATAGCTGTTGGCAAATAAAGTAACAGATAATTACTTTATGGAGCAATATGAATATGTATGTAAGTACGTTTATGTGTGTTTAGCGTGTGACAAAATCTTCAAATTTGTTGTAGCTGTGGTGGCAAAGGCGTTTCGATACACAATTACTGAATACACATTCAACAATTTCACTTGTTATTGATTCCGTTAGTGTTTGGGGTCAATAAAAAAAGTAATTAACTTACCTGGCAACGTTAATACGGCCCGTAGGATGGCTTCGTCGATAGTGTCCAAATTGGCATCGTCCATTTCGAATACGGTTACCTAAAGGGAATGTGCAAGATTTACACATGTTTTTACTTAGATAGGTAAACCACAAATATCTGCAACATTGCTGAAACTGTTATTGTCATGACACATTAGAGTAAAAGAGAGCATTTTGGAATGGTCTGATTTAATTTTAAGATTTCTTAGTGGATTGCTCAAAATACGTCAACGTATGCAATTGTGATTTTTTAAGTTGTTTGTTTCATGTCCTCATCGTTCATATGCCAACAGCATTTTTCACACTGCGAGGTATTTTAATGGCGAATAATCAAAAATATTGGCTAGGGACTCCGAGCAAGCCAGTCGGGACAGACAACAAATAAACCACATGGTTACTAGAGGAATACTTTGTTACTGTTAAAGGAACTCCCAATCTATAGCACTGTTTGACCAATTATTTGTATTTGGAAGTTCCAGTTTTCAGGATAGAGCCACTAAATATCGATGTAGCTACATTTTCATAGCTTTTTAAAACAGTAACATCGACACTTAAAGTGCATCTTGCCATCAGTTGTGTGAATAGATGCATTGAAGACAGGGAAAAGCAAAAATGAATTTAAATCTGGTGTTTTGCGTGACCAACATACCAGTTTACTATTCTGATGACCACTGATTTTCTTCAACAGTTTGACACAATCATCCACTTTGCTGTCGTTTCCCCCGAGTATATTTTTGATGTCTTTTTTTAAAATACCTTCAAAAGAGTCGCTGAAAAACAGGAAAGCAAAATATTTTGTTTCTGCAATGAAAAATGATGATCATTGACGGACTTTTGGACTTTTGGTATTTATCTTATGGTTGAATAATTCTCCAGAAATAGGAGTACATAATATATCACGAATTGTTTTCAAAACGTAAGTAAAAAAGTTAAAATCGTATTTACTAATACATCGACTGTATGATTCTTCTTCTGTTTCAATAAGCAAATTATGCCACTTTTCATTTTAAATACCAACATAAGAACTAAGACTTTTTACAAGGTTAGTCACTTGCAACATCATTGTGACGTGGCCTGACACCGTTCTAAAATCGGAAATCTGACACGATCTCACTTATAAGCAACCATATTGTATAGATGTTAGTCGCTTACTGTATGAAAGTCTTACTTTGTTTCACTTTTGTCCTTTAGACGTAAAGCCTTGGCAATAATGTCAGCAGCTCTACCACTTCCACCAACTATAACTACAGGTATGCCATCAACTGCGTGACTTTCTCCGTCTGCTTTCTTTTGCCCAAGGGCTTGGTGTACGATTTCTATTGTTCCATAGCCACCTTCCACAACCACCAATACAACTGGTCTTACAGTTTTCTCCTCCCTAGGGCTTTTGGCATCAGCAACAGAAATTGGTTTTAAGACTGACGGCACGGGCTACAAACTGCAATTTATTTCAAAGTTGAGAATAAATACTGCAAACTACGGCCACTATTTCAATGACACTGACTAGTGATGATTAAATGAATCATGGTATGTGTCCGAGAATTAAAGAGTTAAAGAAAAGTGAAAACCTTTCTTTTTCGGAATGTTTATAACCCTAGATGAAGTTTTGTAATGGCACACTTTATAATTATCCAGTTTGTTAAGACTGAAGAATTTGAAGTTTGTTGAAGACTGAAGAATGACCTAACAAGATGCACTAATATTTTCTTGTACGATTACAACTGTATTACCGAAATATAAAATTTGGTTTAATTATAAATTTGGGCGTCGCAGAGCTCTTTTTGACACAATTCAAAATAAAAAAAAAAACCTGTGAAGTTTCTTCAAATTAGTTGGTATATTTACATTTTTCTCAACTACACTGAAAACACTGCCATCATAACCGCAGTCAAACGGATCAGAAGCTGTTCTCACAAGCTTTCCGGATAATATTTGTATTTCAAGCCTCTTACCAACATTTCCAAGTTTCCTACCGCTATGTCTTTGTATATATCGTTCGAACTCAGCCCGCAAAGTAATATCTGGTGAATAAGACCCTCTAGCACCGTCAACTAAGATGAAGTGTGTGTGGTTACAGTCCAGTGCTGGCATAAATCCATCACCATCTCTCTTTGGCCCTATGTCATGTTCATGGTACTTGGTAGCCCAAAGGCCTTCGTTTGACTGTTTATCATCCTGAGAAATATGAATGCATTAAATTTATAATACTCAAAGGTACTTGCTCCTTCTAAAATACTTGTTATCAGAGCATTGAATTACAACGTTTTTGCATAGAGAAGATATAGTTTTTTGTCTTTACGATAAACATCCTGCTTCATCAATACCAGCCTGGCCATGATGGCAACTGTATACAATAAACATTCCTTACTAATATCTTAAATCAAATAGAAATTACATGAAGTTTTTATGCTCAGAAGAAACGAAGATGTTAACATATACTTTGAAAAACCAAGGCACCATAGCTTGAACTATTTTCTTCTAAGACACTTGACGTGACACTTTTACAGGGCAACGGACTCACTATCAGAGGATGATGGGTTCAAGACCCGGTTCAAGACACGGTATGTCCAGAGTAATGGACTCACTGTCTGAGGACGGTGAGTTCAAGACTCGAGCACTGTGTTGTGCCCTTGAGCAAGGCACTTTATTCCTCAGTGGGTTATGCGAACCTCGTCCTGTAATTGGGCTAGCGCTTGTTGGAGGATGCACTGATAAAAAAAGTAAAAGTAACAATACTTTCGTCATCTTATTTTTTCAGGAACACGTGACTCAGTTTAATTTCTGCTTTTCCGTGGGGTATATTGAATTCTAGAGTACCAGAGTTGCCATAGGCCTTTCAAATACATTGCATGACATGTAATCTGCAATTTCTTGTAAAAAACTGAATTAAATTCCTAAAAAAAATTACGATTGAAAAGTAAAATCGAGCATTGCACTCATACGGAACTAGACAAGTTTAGTAGTAGACACACTTCCGTGGTTTATAACATATAGAAACAGAACAAATGATTTACAAACAGACAAAATGTACACATTAAAAAGTTTAAGTTGATGTCGCGTTTTGTAATTTGTACTCTATTGTAACGTTCGAACGTAGTTTGAAATTTTGAGATTTTACGTACTGAATTAGTCAAAAGGCCATTATTCTTCGTGGTATTCCAGTCAGCGATGCCCAAAGCGACTACTTTCTTCCCCTTTTTTTCTGACAATTGATACTCTTCCATTATCGCTTTGCCGAGCTTTTGCATTAATCCGGCCGCAGATCCACCAGTTATGATCCATGCATCTATTGAACAGAATGGCGGCGTTGACAACAATAATAATGATTACGTAAGAAAAGGAAGTTATTTCTAGTCCATATAACACATCGAATTGCGGGGTTCATACGGGTGTCTGACTGTACAAATTATCCTGCATACCTTAACATACATCAAGTTCCACAGAGGATACCCACACTCTTGTTTGTGAATAGGAAACAAAAATCATTGTGCTATTTTAGGAATAATTTTAACATCACAAGAGCTCTATTAGCTATATCTTCGGAGACTGAGTGACCTGAAGCTGTCAACGTTTAGTTGTCCAGGCACATCGTATTTGATTATCGTACAATTGGATACGATTTCATCGCTGATCATTTTAATCACCGGCAAGAAGTGACACCCTTCTAGAATTACGAAAGCAGCCAACCTGTTTCAATAGCAGCTTTCACCAATCCTTGGTTGAAAAGTATCTTCAATCTGTCTTCATTCCAACCGACGAAGTGTTGTGCGCCACCGGTGAGAGAAATAATCATTTTGGTTTTGGAATTTTCCACTCCTCAGTCATAAGCTTCCAGAGGATTTCAACGTTTATATCATCAGCCACGCGGATGTACTGTAATAAAACAAGACGTTTAATCGATGTTGTATGATTACCTCTCTAAGAAATGACTTGTAGAAATTACACGAGATGATTCATTCTTGTGTTTATTCAGTTCATTGACCACTTCATTAATGTCATGTATGCTTGAAAATATTCATGAACAAGGAATTGTAAATCTGGTTTAAACTATTTTTCACATTACTTAATTGTCGCTGGGTATAGAACGACTGTGTATTATATCATACATCGATATCGTGGTAAATGCAAATAATGTGTTCTTTGATGACTTAAACGAACGCACTCAAGGAGCTAAGAAGAGAAACATACATTCATTTATTAGATTTTTTTTCTTATCTAAGGTTGACAAAATTTGATATTTTTGGAGGGAAAAATCTGATATCCTGCTGATCGTAGAAGCGTAAGAAAAGAAAGCAGACAACTGTCAAAAGTGATTTTATTGACGAAATTAGTTTACTTTTTTCAAGTTCTCACCAAACAAAAGGATGTAAATCTATTCTAGTTCGTCACTATTTTCTATTGTGGCCGTAATGATGAAAGGTAGAGGATTATCATTTTCGTTGAAATTTTTATAGAAAATGTTTTATTTTAACATTCCAAAATCTTCAACTGCTATTGGTGAAAAATATTTTAACATTTATGTATGAAGAGTAAACATTTGTCATTCACTCCACTTACATAACAAGAACAACTTACTGGTACTCTCTTGCTTTCAACCCCTTCAATTCGATCTCTCCGAACGAATTCGCGTCTTCTTTACCGTCGGCTATTCTCTGGTTAATCTCGTGAGCTCTGATAAATGTTAACATTCTCTGAATCGACAAAAATTAAAGACTGGTATAAGTATTAAAACTTTGGTGTAAGCGTCAGAAATTCGCAAGCCATATTACATTTAGCTTTACAGTAGCACTAGGTTGAAGGTATATGTGTCCACTTCAATTCTGAATATTAATACATTGGTGATGACAAGATCATATTTTAGCGAATTTAAGGTAAAAAAGGCGAGATGATTTGACATATTGTACGATGTATTATATAATAAGAAGGCGGCAGTATTTGAAATTTTGAAAAGATTTGCCATCATAAAGAAAAACTAAAAATACCTTCTCTTCGACCTGTAACATTTGATTCGCCAACGTGCCCTTTTGCTATTTCGTCCGAAACATTGTCCGACGAGTCAATGGTTTTTTTACTTTAGTTCGGCTTATTCCCTTGATCCATTAAACAGTCAAGGAATCTTTAATATATTTGCCTTGTCTGTTTTTGTTTGTGATGCTTTGTTTAATGATGTTATATCAAACGTTTTTCTTATGATCTTCTCTAAAATTAGAGATGCGAATGTGTTTATCGGGACAGCGTATGTCAACGGCGTCGAAAATGCCGGGGTGAGAATTTGAAGTGCATGGTGATTTTAATATAATAATATATTTCCTGGACACGATAAGCGCCATTTTCTATCGTCTTCATTATTTTAATCATTATTTTTGTTGTGCGATTGTTCGACCCTTGCTTTGTTATAATGCTCATTTGCATGACAAGCCTGGGTATATATAGTTGTTGGTTTTTGACAAAAGGTTAAGTGTTTACATTATCACAATGCCTCGCATATTGAACATCGCGCGCTTCATAGCATTCAATAGAAACTTGTTGATAACGTATAGGGCCGTTCAGTCATTATTTGACTGAATGTAAACCGGAACTGCTTTCAAACTGACAACTTTCGGATTTAAACCGACCGAAATGCGAAGGACATACTGTATTTGATTAACTTTGTATAAGAATCAACAAAACCACATAACATTTATGTACCGTTCGATGATAATATATATTTTTACCATATTTCTCACATAGACAAAAACTATGATTGTCATTTGTCATTCATAAACCCAAAAAATTCGGCCTGAAAACTATGTACGAGAGGCAAGTAATTAAAACATAGCCAAAACAAGGGACTTTTATTTGTATTCTCGACGCAGGAGATTATTTTTTTCCTCCTGATGCCGGGCAAATGGTCAAATACCCTCGGCAACATAGTCTTTTGTTTTGGATTTAATACGCATTTTTTGCTGCCTCGCAAGAAGGTGTTCGGATTGCGTCCGGGCCAACGATGAAAAATGATAGTACATGTAGTTTTGCCCGATAATGAAGTATCTGATCATACAAGTAAGTTTTCTATGCGATTATTATCATTTTGACTCGAACTATACTACAATAGTGATAACATAGATAATATCGTATACTACAGAAGAATTTTGGCTCGGAAATCTGATACTGTGTGATTGATACATAGCACTTGTCAATAAATTACATATAATCTATTGATTTGTACCAATAAAGTTTATTTTCTTACCAATGATTACAGACATCTTGTACATAATTGCTTAATTACAGTTGGCAAAGATATATTAAGATAATATCACTGATAATTTTAGATGTACTATTGAATTTAAAAGCCTTTAGTGCTACTGAATGCCATACTGGAAAGTAAATACTAAATTATACAAGTTGCTCTAGCCTCTACAATCAATTATAGTTTCCCAATTTCCAATTTAAGGTAGAACGCACCTCGGGGACAGACATTCGGACTCTCAAACTTTTACAATTCTCTTCTGATATACTACAATGTGGGAGTTCATTTCAAAGCTCTTGGTGAAAGAAAACTTTTCACCGGCTTAGTTTTTTGAAAATCGAAAATTTCTATTTTTGTCCATAGAGTTAACGCAGGGATGGCGGCCATTTTGAATTTCAAATCGGTATCGGTAACTTGGGTAATTTGTTTCTCTAGAAACAAAATTGTACTGTGACCCCCTATTTTTATTCTTGATTTTGAAAGAGAATGATTGAAAGCTTCCTTGAGGAAGGTTAGAGGAAAAGTTTAAGTCTTTCACTTTCGAGGTGCATACTACTTTAAAATGGCAAATTATAAGAAATAGTGTGCTTAAATTTTGGTTTTCAGAATTTAAAAAACCTATGAATTTGCCTACATATGGGAGACATGGCAGACTTCACTGAATAATCTCCAATGGTAATGATCACAGTGGATCATTAAACCTCTCAAGCACTGTGCGAAAGTAAACGTTACACGTTTTGTGAACGTAGATTGCGCTGAACTTAACAACAACGCCAGGGTGATGCAGTATCTGACACTTTCAAACTGTTTTTGAACATAAGGCATTTCTGTGAGACAAAGTCTACTATATAGGCGTGTACATTGACTAGAATGATACCATTGAATTATCATCATAATCCGAAGTGGGTGTTATGTGTAGATGTTCTTAATTAGTGAACGACGTCGCATACGGGTCGCTCATTTTGACTGGATCGATGCAAACTTGATAAAACATCGTCCAACGACGTAACACCTGATCATTTTCTAAAACAATGCATTTTTGTGCAATGAGTTTAAATGTCCTATACCACTCATGGTCATGTGACATATTGCTCTCACCGTACGTTTATTATCGCAACACCAATTGTTCTTATGCAAATAAGTAAACCATTACGGTTCATTGATATGGAAATTAGTAAACCTTACAGTTTAATGAATAGACTTCATTATCATATAAATACAAACGTAAGGTTTACCACTTTCCATATCAATGCACGCGTAAAGGTTTACTTATCTACATACGAACGAAAATCAAACATCTGGCAGATTGTACACGTGGCAACTTTTAATGAACTTGCGAAATTACATTTCAATGACAACTTATCACCGTGTTGATTTTGAATGAAAATACGGCCTGATGAACTTGTGTACCAGGTTATTAAACGTAGTGGTATCTGACGAGCAGCACGGAGAATGGTACTCTTCAACATCAACTTTTGTCACAGGTTGTAGGGACTGTAAAGCGTTAGACACGGTTTTCTGCTGGTTATTGCTGATACGCTTGTACGTGCGAAATCCTTCGTCAGGACGATGACCAGTGCATTCTTTAAATAGTTGTTCATCGAAGCCCTTATTCATACAAATAAGTTGCTGCAGCAACCTGAATTTAATGAAAATAGGCAATAATTGAAAAATATTGCCGACGAAAAGGAATGAGCAAAAAGTAATGGAATCCCACAATTAAAAGTCCGTTCAAATGACAACACTCAGCAGGCGGAGTAGACCCACTGCATCGAACGTTTCTAATATTATCATGTCATATTAAACTGGCCTTTCAAAAACACGATGGAAGAAACAATAACGATAATGTTCATGCCGGGAAAATGTAAGACAATAATTGAAACTAACCTGCCTGAATGGCCGGTATAATATCCAGATATTCCACACATCCACGAATGAATATTTCGCTGCTTCTAACTTCAGTTGTTTTAACTTCAGTTGTTTTCGCTTCGGGTACGTCCCCATGCATCCGACACTGACACGCCTGATCAGGTAGACTTGCGTGTATTTGAAGTACGCGAGATCCTTTGTATTTCAGTCAATTGTGCACTGTTCAGGGGAGCAGGAAATATTTCATTTTCCTGTTTGCCGTTAGGTTAAATCCTCTCTGTCACCCAGTGGTATCGCGTCGTCAAACTGCGAGCAAAACCGTTCCACTTCGCTTGATTACATTGTGTCGGAGATATAAAGTATGCGTCGGAGATATAAAAGTATCAGTTGTTTTCGCTTCGGGTACGTCCCCATGCATCCGACACTGACACGCCTGATCAGGTAGACTTGCGTGTATTTGAAGTACGCGAGATCCTTGTATTTCAGTCAATTGTGCACTGTTCAGGGAGCAGGAAATATTTCATTTTCCTGTTTGCCGTTAGGTTAAATCCTCTCTGTCACCCAGTGGTATCGCGTCGTCAAACTGCGAGCAAAACCGTTCCACTTCGCTGATTACATTGTGTCGGAGATATAAAAGTATGCGTCGGAGATATAAAAGTATCAGTTGTTTTCGCTTCGGGTACGTCCCCATGCATCCGACACTGACACGCCTGATCAGGTAGACTTGCGTGTATTTGAAGTACGCGAGATCCTTGTATTTCAGTCAATTGTGCACTGTTCAGGGGAGCAGGAAATATTTCATTTTCCTGTTTGCCGTTAGGTTAAATCCTCTCTGTCACCCAGTGGTATCGCGTCGTCAAACTGCGAGCAAAACCGTTCCACTTCGCTTGATTACTTGTGTCGGAGATATAAAAGTATGCGTCCATACTGGTGGCGTGGCCGATAAACCGTGACATGCACATGCATCATACCACGTGGCAAATTGAAGTGCACCTGGATCAGTGCAGTCAGTTTGTTAGCCAATGAGAAAGCTGTACTATACTATGCTACTGTGTCAGAATTTCAAGCCCTAATGACACCAGGTGTTTTAAGGCGCAATGCAAATTGATCCTTCTGATAGCACCGCACAACTAAGTCATGATATTTTTCAAATTTCCTATTTTTTCGTGGTATAAGTAGGTAATTGTACAGGTTCGAGTGGGTTTACAATTCTAAACATTACGGCTTTAGCTGGCATGTTGTAAACCGCACGAGACGAAGGCCTCTCGAACCCACTGTAGACCCACTCGAACCCGTACAATTACCTATACTTATATTTACAATTTCATGCATCAAAACGCAGGAGGAACAGGGTGGGAAATAAGTTTTGTGTGTCGGAAATATTGAATTTACACACTAACGGTCATTGGATGTCAATAGTGTGTAAAGAGTGTCGATGATATGCGCAAATGTAATATTGAAACAAAATTTAAAATAAATAAAGGAATTTAACATGTTAGCAGTTTTATTTCTTGTTTTTTGACAGTAGTAATGGCTTGATTTTTTTCTGAGCACCAGAGATATTTTACGGCAAATTTGTTTAGTACAAGTCATAAAATGCCGGCTCACTGGGTTCCGTTGTTCACTTCCCCGTCACTGTGAACACTTCATTCTCGGATCTTTTAGAAATATTGATAGCAATATCGCAAATTGCGTAGTGTCTAACCTTATTGGTGAGTGCTTGTTCCTGAATTTTGCAATTCTGTGGTGGCATGTAAAGGGTATTATTTAATCCGCGAGCAGAAATTCGAACTTCAGAAATCAGGTACCTACGTGTGTGTTAGACCGACACAGTTGTGAACGATGCGCAGGCCGAGGATTTGTGTTACGTAATTTATCCGAAATAACTATCATCAAATTATATCAACGGCAACCAAATATATAACGTTTTTGTGTTTCGGTTTGTGCTCGGTATGTCCGTCATTGATTTACATGCATAGTGTCAGTGTTCAGCGCAACCCGGCAGCTGACTTCGTCCGTCATATGTATTTTCTCAAGGCCAATTTTAACCTTTCTTTGCCAAAAAATTCATTTAGGTATGTTGCCATGTGTTTGTTCGGCTGGAGCTTAGTAGACAGAATGGCTGTCAAGATATTCCAGAGTGTCCATGACAAGCATTTGAACACTCGTTGCCGTGTCTGATGTCGAAAAACATTGCAAAGCTCTTTACTCTTCGATGAGCTTGTGCCTTTGTGCGGGAATGATATCTGGGGTAGAGTAGAGATAGAGGTGAGGAATATAAATCACTTTGAGAACGACTTAAAACCTTGGATACACGGAAAAAAATCTATAGTCGACAACTGGATCCAACCATTTACCACGCAAAACCCATAGTTGACAAATTGGCTGTTCTGGCCATCTTGATCACCCCTGTAAAATGGTTGCGTAGGTGCTACTTGGAAGCAACACTGTAATTAAAAGCCTTATTAACAGTTTCTGTGTTTTCCAGTAACAATGGGCTACTGTCAACGTAGATGATGCACTATAGGTACGATGCTGTCTGCACCTCTATGTATGTTCCGTTCTCTACATTACCCTCCACCACAACATAGTGAACGAACACAAATCACCGTACACATACTTAGGAGGCTGCAAATTTTGACAAGACAAAAGACTACATACACAATAAAAGAATTGTCTCGGTGTCCAGCAGGTTTACGTCCACAAGCGAATTTGTCCAGTCTGCATGGCAGGGCTATCATAAAGTTACGGCTTCATAATAGCCGAGCACTCTTGATACCGGCTGTAGGGCTATTAGTTGACCATCGTGCATCGGTACGGTTGATACTGTGACAGAAAATTGCCTCTAAATACTAGTAGTAGCCTCCGAGGTTATATTTTTCGGTCACGCTTTTGTTAGTCAATGGAGATAAAATAGTTCTCTTCTCACTCCATAGTTAACGCTCGGTACGATAATGGAGCCAGTAGCGGCTGGTACAATGTACCTCTACGCTATACGGCAAGTGTTGTAGAATATCGTGGCCATTACATGTTCACTGTATTTCGAATGTTACAGTCAGCATAGTTTCCCTGTTTGATGAACATTAGTGTTGTACTTGTACGGAAATTTGTTAAACCGACAAACTAGTCTTGCTTTATTCGGAATCGTTACTGTCTTTCAATTGAAAGATTAATTCGCTGCCCACTTGTAAGGGTTGTCAACCTGATGCAATTGCCATTTCCTAGATTTCCAATCGATATAAGTGTGTGCGCAAACAAGAAATGTAAACTCATGAATTTTAATAGACGTGGTGGGTATTGCGACCCCGATTTGCCCCGAGTCGGCCATATCCAACACAATGTCTAAATCAGCGAGGGGAAAAGTTGTCAAGGCTATACGTTTAGTGCGTAAAATGTGTAGCCAAACGTGCCTAGTGACGTCCACTGTTGACACAAACCCATACTCGCTGTGCCTTATCACAGCAGGTAAGTGCTTTTAAAATCTTTGGCTCAAATATGCAATATCCAAAGAGAAGATTATTCCAGAATATCCACGTTACTTTAATGTTTCTGAAAAGAAAATTGAAGTTTTATGTAGAAAACGGCACTATCTCTGTGGTCTTCCGCTTGTTACATAGCTTTAAGGGACTGGGAAAATATAGAGGAGGGCCAGTTTTTTTCGGAAGGGATCGCAATTTTTCCTGCAAAAACTATCAGAAGGATAGGTGTGGTCAATATAGCGCTTCAACCGAAACTCTTTTCAAATCGTAATACAGGGGAGTTTATTCTGAAAACTATCAACAATACATGTATTTAAACACAAAACAAACGACATCTGTAAATTTACATATGTTTGACCATTGGTAAAAATGTTCTTTGCTTGAAGTGACATGTAAAAGTGTATGTTCAAGATTTCATTTGAAAATATCGACTTACTTTAAACGTTCAAAGGTAAACGGGAAATTCTATGTCAATTAAGGTATAACTAACACGGAAGGAAGAGTCCCTGATTTTTTTCCGCACGATGATTAGGGAGGGTCACCTGTCATCTTGCAAGTACTTTTGGAGCATCATTAATTTATGTGCGGTGTCATCTTGAGAAACACCGCCGTCCCTGTTATTTATGTATATTGCCTTACGACTATATGCAAGTTGCGTCGAGATCTCATGCTACGCTTAGACTTCGACTGATCCGACTCGACAAGGCGATAACGTTTGCCGTTCTCTACATAAGAATTCGACCGTTTCCATGGCAAAGTAGAATTTATAAAAAATCTGACTTGAGTCATGAGTATTCCCGAAATATTTACTTATCAGGTGTAGCATATTTGAGGAGTGGAATTCCAATTTAAAAGCGTTGGCGTTGCCTTTCTGTAAAACACGATTGGAACTAAATTGGGATAATTGGATGAGAGTAATTATAACGAAAGTTTGATGAAATCGAAATTTTTACAGCTTAAATTTTACAAAATGATAGAATACTGTAAAAATTAAAATATTGTTTTCATCGAACAAAACAACAAAAAACGTCAATTATTGTATATCCCTTATATCGTATTCATTTCTATGAAAAAGGTATTATTTTTGTGTAAATGTCATGAAAAAACGAGACAAAATGCATAAAATGTGTCTAATTAATGACTTTGAGTCGGGGCACTTTTAAAATGTCCCTTACTTTTTCGTCAATTTTGGGCTTAATAAACATTAAATGTAGTCAGGGCACTTTTGAAATGACCCTGACTAACTAAACCGTAAATCGATCGAAAAACTTCATTTTGGTTGGGGAAAAGTAACAAATCGAGATTAAAACTAATATTTCAGTACCAAAGAAAGTATAGACAAGTTCGCATATTTTCATTCAAATATAAATATTGTTCATAAGTATTGAACAATATTGCATAATATGCAGTCATGCAATGATTCTTATTCAAACCATGAGCACAACATCGCAAATTTTAAATGAAATTTTAAAGATGGTTAGTAAATATGGTGTAATATTAACAAACTCCTTAAATTTTTGAGAAATTGTGCCAATCCAATTATCCCAATTTAGTTCCAATCGTGTTAAATATACCATGGTGTGGCCACTTGCCACTATTTTAGTGTTCATCTATGGGTTTCGCAGGGTTCGCTAGGTAGGCGGTAGGACAAGTTGTCGAAAAGAGGATTTTTTCCCATCATACAAAGATTTAGAGAGGTCCATGGAGTGGTTCAAATTCCCACCACCATTTTTATCCTATCCCTGGTTAAGAGATCGCCCATGCACAGAATTATTTGTGAATAGGTGTACGTAAATTTTACCAAATTTAAAACAAGTGTATTTCTGGAATGTATCACAATTTACTGGTGTTTTACCAATACAGCAACAAAAAGAAGGAAGGTGCACAGAAACATAGTAAGAAATGGATGTGGTCAAGGTTCCTCCTCATCATATGAACGACAGCAGAAAAAAAGTAAATGGCTGTAGAAGGCATGTGTATACAAAGCTGATAGGCGAAACACATGTAAATGAGTAAGATTTTCCGTGCCCTGTGATTCTATGGTACAGTATTTATAATTAAGTGTGATGCAAAATGCAAAATGTCTTGGATGTTCTGAAATCGGACAAATTTCGGAATCATGAATGAAAATGGAAAGTACCTCCTGTCAGATATCAATTGTAATATTATGCCAACACTATCTGCTTACCTGTTGGTATTCTTTTAGACGGGGTTCTTCAGTCGCCCCATGCAATAATGGTTGATTCATCTCTATTTCTTCCCCATTAGGTCTCCCATTACTGTTCGCCATGACTGTTTCTGACAATTCCACGCGGTAATATCCCGGGCCTCTCTCCTGTGTGCTTGTGAATTTTACCTGTACTTTCGATATCACCCGTACGACTCTGAAACGAATAGTGTGCAAATTGTTAAATGGCGTCGCTTTATGTCATGGGCTTCCTTTACCTACTTAGTATATTTCTTACAGTCCCACTTGTGCTTGCGTCAAAAAGGGAAGAAAGTAACTCATTTTTCCTTTCAACTCTGGCATATATTGTACGAGGAAACTTTACCATAAAGTTTTACACTTGTCAAAGTTAGGCTATGAAATACTACACGGCGTAAATGACATCCCGTAGATTCAATGTGAAATACTATCGCCAATGTCGATTGTAATATGTCATTGATAAAATTCGGCAAATCGATTCAAATTGGAGAGCCTTGAACATAACACAGATCAATTCTGCCTGACATGTTTACAAAATAATATCATAATCAAAATACTGTCCTGTATAGGATACCGCTACCTCTACTAAATTTTACTGATTCGACACAAGGAACACGTGTAATTGGCTGGACATTGTACAACTCATGTTTACCGTTTAGCGATTATTGTAAGTATGCATAAGTACTTGAATTCTCTCCAAATATTATTTTATCAGAGGGTGTCTTATTGTCCCTACCAGGGTCAAGTAGCAAATTGTTTGATTCCAGTGACGTATACGTAAGCAACCTATTACACATTCACTTGCAAGAGATGTTAAGGCTGTGTTCACAAATAATTGGTAGAGTTAAAGGAGTTTGAAACTATGTGAAAATATTTTTTTTTTGAAATTTCAGATTCCACGGTTTGGTAGGTAATTCAATAACATTTTATTAAATAACATTGTAACGTCGTCCATTGGCTCTAATACTAATGATAAATAAATTCTGGAACCATGTCAGCATTCCATGGCTGTTATTTTGCAAATTTAACATATAACGTCACTATTAATTTTACTGAATTTGCATTAGAAAAACAACAATACCTCAGGTAACAAGGAGCAGAAGCTGCAACTGTTTATTGTATGTGTTTTATATTTCCATCGATGTATCAATTATACAGTTCAACAACAGAGCCCTACATATATATGCTATTGTTGATGATTGAATTTGAGTCCGGTCTGAAATTTATTAATTTGTGAGTGATACAAATGCACACACCATAACGAGACTGAACGTGACAACTGTTGGCACTAAAGTCAAATTGTTTAGGAAAGCAAAACAAGATATTCTGTTGGCACAAAAAATTGAAAAATAACATCTAAAATTGTAGCTACTTCTCTTATACTTGAGGAATAGTAATCTTACTTTCTGACAGATGCATGTCAGGAAAACAAATTTCGACACTGATGTTGCTGTATGAAATGTTTAGATATTAACTGAAGATTGTAAAATGATAAGGAAATCAGTTTTAAAACATTCGATTCGTAGATTTTGAAACGAATACATAGTAGTAACCAAGGAGTGAATGATTAGTAGAAATATGTTGACTTGATATTTTTCACATTTTCATTCGGTGTATATACATAATTTTCTAGTGCCTGTAATTTAAAAATAATGTTTGAATGTTTTAAGCTTGAAAGCAACTTGGTTAGGACTATGCGGCAGTGTTATTGTAATTTTAACATTTTACCTGTCTTGACTAAAAGGAAACTGCCAGCAATATTCAAGTCATAACATACGAAACATACAGGAAGGCTGCAGTGATAAGCGGACTTAATATTTTAACATAACAAGGAGTAAAACAAGATATTGCAGTTGATACAAATAGTAAAAAATACAGCAAAACTTGATAAAATTCAAATATTCTTGGCTTAATGAATGTTTGCCTATTAATAATAGCGAGGGATGGGACTTTAAAAAAAATCATATAGAGGGGTTAGATTTCGAATTGCTTGAGGGTAATAAGGCAGGGGCTGTCGAGAGCAAATTAGGATTCAAGGCGATTCCTCTAGCCTCCTTCAATTTTTGTGAACGTTGATTCAATGTGCAACTTTGTTCTGTAAATACTCGTGTTTTTGTGGAGGCGCGGAATGGTGGTATTGGCGTATTTACTCTCTTGAACCATCATAATGTGAATAGCAGTCTCTCTATAGATATGGTACATAGCAGAGACAAAAGCTTGACCTGCACACTGCATGAAAACCCAATAATTCAGATAAATTCACATTAATGAGTTGCCTGTATTATAGTATAATACACCTGAATTCACATGAATCCACATGAATACAGGCTTGCTGAATACAAAAAATGGATTCTTGACTGTATTCTTCTGTATATGCACTCTTCAGCTAAAATACAGGCGATAATCCATGTTAATACAGTAAGTATTATAGGGTTTTTATGCAGTGGCAGTTTACAGTACATAGAGATTCAGGCCAACATGATCCCGTCAAGGTTCGTTTAAGCTTAATCTTGAATCTAATGGCGGCAGTATTGCAGCTAGGACGCACCGTTGCGACAATGTCCCCAAACCCCCTGTCCAGCATTCTCACGCACTGCGGGTCACATCGGGTGCACTCATGAGTCGACTGTGTTCAATGGGTGTAGTGTGCCAGTTATATCTGTTACTGACGAAAGCCTTTGTTTTGCATGATTAATTTGAGGGTTATATATTTATGTACTTTCGAAGCTGTGACTAAACATTTTGTGAAAAATTGGTTATAACGAGCAAAATTCCTTCATTTGCAAAAAAAACAAAGAGCATGGTAGATATTCAGGAGCTTGGGAAGTACGCAATTTTGTCGGAAAAGGTGTTATGTTCTGCACAACACTATTGTTTTGCGAAGCTCGCATCTACGCTTAGACTGCAAGATCTGTCTTGCTAGAGGGCGCTCTCTACGTTCTCCCTCCTCGTAAGAGGGGGCGTAGAGAGCGCCCTCGAGCGATGGATCTTTCAGTCTAATCTACTCTGTAAACCAAGGCTACTGTAAACCCTTGCCACTCAAATTAGATTATTACAACTTTGCTATTACAACTTTGCTTCCCTATTAACGTGTATCAATCAATTGCGAAAATCTCCATCTGTGTATATTTCGTTGCGAAGTGTAAATGAAGTTAGTCAGTTAGTTTTGGTAACGAGGTAATTATTGACGATGAATTATCGCAATGCCCCCATGATATGTTGACCCACAGTGTGTGTAGCGTTTTGCCGTTGACCACAGTTTCTTGCATGGCTTATTAGGTACTGTCACAGTTAAAAGATTGATATTGGTAGACCTTGCAGTGGAAGAGTACATTTGTACATTTTTACCATGTTTACCTATGGGTGCGTTTGGGCATACTGTTCTTAACTCATGAATCACGTTCTCAAATGCCGAGCACGCTCGATTCTCTTCGCTACCTTCTCAGAAACAGCCGATCTTCGTTCAGAGCACAGGGAACACTAGCCAGGTCTGATCCAGGAGCAGACGAGAACAAGATGGCGGAAACCAGCAGCCCGAAACTGAAAATGTTAGTACTGTGTTGCAATTGAATGAAAAACGTCTCTGGATACAATTCCGAGATAGGTGAATTATCAGTTCAACTTTGATCTTGCCATTCATGTGATCTTTTTCGTTTTTGGAGTGATGTCGGGAATTTTTGAGAGTCAACTGTTGTACAAATACTACAAACGTTATCATCGTAATATTGGGGAATTCTTATGATAAACGATGATTAAGGTAGCTAAATACAAAATCGTTCATTTTTCTGTCAAATTTTCAAAATTCTTTTAGAATACGCCTTGAAGTAAGACCAAGAATTGAGATGTGTCGTCAGTTCAAGATAAGGAATGGTTTCCGTGAATTCACGATTTTTAAAAATCAAAACAAATGCACGTGGCTATCCCGGTTAAATCGGGGAGCTTTTGTAAACATTGTGGACACATTTGCATCGCTATTTGCATAATCCCCCTTGAGTGACACAACGTGCGTGGCACTAGCTAATTTACATAATGACGTGCTGTGACTTCTCCAAACACAAGGATTACTTCCGTCTGTAAACAATAAACCGTAATTAAATGTTTGTCGAAGCCTAGTCCAATAAACAAGTATTCGTACAGTTCCAGACATAGTCTACACCAGACAGCAAGTCATTTTTCTCAGTGTGGTCAAGACATCGTGTCAACGACGATTTCTCAGCAGTGCGACGTTTTATCACTCTTTGCTTAGGGTTGGTCGGAGCCTGCACACGCCGCTTTACGGTGGTTGACGTCTTTTTCGCAATGTTAGATAAACAATTACAGCGTTCATTCGAGGATTTAAAAACAACGGGCCACTGTGGGTCCCAACTCCTGTCCCAAGGGGGCCATTTTAGAAAATCGGGGGCCATCATCATGACACATGTAAAAATAACCTTGAATTTTCTGCAGAAAATACTGTAGTCTATGAAGTCAAGAAAAGGGGAATACTGGAGATCGGGCGCCCCGTAACCAACCAAGCCTACTGCAAAGTTGTCCCCTGTACGTAACAACAGCAAACCGTTTGGTTTGATTCAATTGTTTACGTAACTTATGTGATTAATTATTGATATGTCGGACTTCAACAACAGTACAAATTGCTGAGGACTGTGATTTTGACTGTGGAAACGATGATGATCAAAGCTTAGTGCACCGGTAGGATTTCTCCGAGAGTGGCCCTTGATTTGCACGCATCGACAATAACTCATACACTAATACAGCACGAGAGTGTAACCCGTACGACCTAAGTGATCGGTACATCAACTTTTAAACATAACTCGTATGTATTAGCAAATTTACGATCATTGGTTCTGGCAAAAGGGTTTTACACAGCGGTGTTGTTCTATGCAAAGACCTGGCTACTCTGGAAAACGAGATGTGTCCGACCTACATGTAAAATGTGTTGCTCTTCAAAACGATCATGGATGTTTTCCTTGCAGTGTTCAACGTTTCGTTTGTATGGACGGTAGACGTTGCAAACGCTTCAATTTAAGTGACTGCCCGATCATCCTGGGTTCATCAACTATACCGGCGTTAAAAATCCGAGTGTCGAGTAGCTTTCCACCATTACGCAGCGGCCAGTGCCGTTGTTTTAGGGAGCATTCGTTATTTACGGGGGGGGGGCCGGTGGAAATCAGGGGGGGGGTGACTTTTACAAAACCGCTTTTTTTGGGGGGGGGGTCAAATTTTACAATCAATGATTGTAAGGGGGGGTCAAATTTTACAAAGGTTTGTATTGAGTTATGGAAAACAAAATTGACTTTGGAATTTCACCGAAATGTTGCTTGTGTAACCGATGTTTCGAGACGGCAGAATAAAAACCGACTGATGCTCAGCCAAATTTATTCTCTAGCAGGGCCAACAAGTCCGAGACTGGCGTTAACCTCTCTAGAGCAGCAACAGAGCATGTAGCCCTGAGTACAGGTCTGTGTGTTCCTGGCGTATACAGCCTCCACCACAGCCCTGCAACGGTCTGTGGAGTAACTGGGGTCTCTGCAGCGAGATTCAAAATGGGGATCTCCATCATGGGTAAACAACTTGTCGAGTATGTTATGTTTCAGAAAATGAGCGGTTTTGGACGTTAGGAGAAGTCAATCGCATCTTTTCTGGGATTGGTTAGGAGGTAAAGGTAGGCAGGGAAAGGATTTTGCCCAATAGAGCAGAATTTCGGCCAAAAAGACCGTTTAGTCTTCATTGCGGTCCAGATCCAGGCTGCAGAGACCTCAAGTCTGTTCAAAGACCATTGCAGGGCTGTGGTAGAGGCCATATAATTCTGGGAACACACGTGCACACACCTGTACGCAGGGCTACACAGCATGGGGCATGAAATGAGGAACCAACACACAGTCATATAATGTAACAAACAACTTCTGTATATTACTATATTGTGTCAAATATCGGGGTCTACATATAAAATAGTAAAACCGTACTTCAAAACTATAAATATTACTCCATGGTAACAGTAACCGTACTGATCGACCTCCCGACGGCAGGAGTCGAACACACTTTCAGAACAAAAACTCTGTTCAAACCCTTTCTAAATGCTTACCAATTTCTATGGAAAACTTAACGTTACCGCCGAGCGAGGTACCTCAGACAAACACAAATAGTTCACACGCGACTTTAACTAATGTTCGATGATGAGCACAATTGTAAGTCCCATGTAACGTCTGCACATGAAAGTCGGCGACAACACACGCAATTCACTGCTAAGCAGCGTCCAGTTCAGCTACCACGGGAGCAGCCATCTTAGATCTTTGTTTACACTTCCGGTCGGGACATGCCGAACTAATCTGAAGTCTTCCTCTGCTAACTCCGCGCATCGACAAAAGTTCAGTGGAACGATCATAAATAATGTTCTTATGACAATCTCAGACATCTGACTGAACTCATAAACGGAATAAAGTTCAAAGTTAACACACAATTTGCTGCAGAAAGATCAGCTTTCAACTTGTGGTGATATTATCATCTTAGCGTGCAGTGTGTATATTGCAAATATACGGCACGGCTTTCACTTGTGTGAGCAATGTTCGTTCCATCATTCCATCGACTAAAGTAGAGGATGGCGTAGGGTTTAAATAAACAGTCCGATCCGCATAAAATTCGATCTCTGCCACTCACCGGTTTCTTTACATATCTGCTGACTTGATGAAGACTCAAAATAGAGAAATATCTGACTTAAAAAGCACACGCTGACACTCGAACCTTCCAGTGCCAGTGCAGCATGCAACGTAAAACACTCTCTGGAAAGTTTCCGTTTTGGACTCCCTAGGTATACATCGAATAAACTCCAGTTGAATGACAGTAAAACAGAGGCAATACTTATATCTTCACCCAGACAAGCTGCCAAATCATCTCTCCCTTCATCCATAATTCTTGGCGATTTTGATATAATTTTCGCCCCCAGTGTCAAAAACTTAGGAGTCACACTCGACTCTAACATGAATATGTGTGAACATGTGCAGAACATTTGCAAAGCTGCATACATTCAAATTAGACAAATTAGCTCTATTCGTCACTTTCTCTCCGTACAGGCTACTCAAACGTTGGTCTCTGCACTTGTTCTGTCTCGTTTAGATTATTGCAATTGTCTCCTCTCTGGTTGCCCTAGACAGCTTATAGACAAGTTGCAAAGAGTGCAAAATGCTGCCGCTCGTCTCGTCTGTAATGCTAAAAAGTATGATCATGTTCAACCCCTTTTGCAAAAATTACACTGGCTGCCTATTAGTTCTCGTATCCACTACAAAGTTGTATCTACTTGCTTCAATTCAGTTATGGGTACAGGACCGCAATATCTCTCTGAGCTTCTACATCAATACACTCCAAAAAGACAACTCCGCTCTTCCTCATATTCTCGACTTCTCAGTATTCCAAGAGTTTCCACAAAGACTTTTGGCAAGAGATCTTTCTCTTACATTGGCCCTGCATTATGGAACAAACTTCCTTCTGACCTTCGCCACTCCAACTCTGCCCTTTCCTTCCGCCGTTCCCTCAAGACTTTTCTCTTTAAACAGTAGTTTAACCTTTTTCGTTTACGTAGTCTCCAGTCCCGGTGGTTCAACATTTCCTCTATTATATTGTATTGTCACTATTGCGCCTAGAGCTCTGTTCAGAGATTAGGCGCACTACAAATGTACTTTATTATTATTATTATTATTATTATTATTATTATTATTATAACACACAAGAACTCCCAGGCAAAATAGAAAATACACAGGTCCTCCATACATAATCTATGAGAAGCTATGAATAATTTCTTTTAAATACAAAACTAGCTAAATCTGTGTATTTATGTACGCTTGATTATTGATATTAATTTACTCGATTAGACTAGGGTGGTAACAAGTGGATGTTTGTGCAAGAAATTTGATTTTGGAATGTCACCGAAATGTTGATTCACTATCTTGTCTATATGGAAACTATGAATATTTTTTTTTCCGATATAAAACTAGGTAAATCTGTTCATTTATGTACTCATGATAATTGATAATAGTGTACTTGATTAGACTAGAGCGATTACAAGTTCATGTGTGTGCAAAAAATTTGATTTTGGCATTTCACCAAAAATGTTGATTCTCTAGTATGTGAGGAAACTTTTTCAGCCCGGGGCCACAGGGTGCGAAGGGTTATGAATCAAATCTGATGAATTTTTTTTCATGGGGGGGGGGGTCACATTTTACAATTGATGAATTGAGGGGGGGGGTCAATTTTAGAAATTTGATTCGGAGGGGAGGGTCGCTTTTTACGTTTCATTTGTCGCTCAAATTCCACCGCCCCCCTCCCCGTAAATAACGAATGCTCCCTTACATTCATCGGCCATGTCACATGCACCGTTGCCCCTACATCAGGCCTTTCTACCGAGCTTCTAGACTCTCGCCAGTCGCTTGTACCGCTTGGTTTCGCGTATTGGCGTAGCTTCCGGTATTCCTTCGACACTCGATCTCGCGCCTTCGGCGCTCGATCGCCTACGCTACCGCACTTTAATAAAGTGAATCCGGTCAAAGACGGCACGAGGGACTGTCGACAGTCTACCGAGCTTCCTATGTACCACCATATATGCTGTAGTGGGTAATTGCAAAGGTCGATGGGTAACTGAATCGTTTTACATGTCACACTATGACTGAGGTAATGACCTTCGGGGAGCTACGCGAATGTATGAACTATGTGAACTCTGCGTGATCGACCCATTCATAGAATGTTGCGCCCTTAGTGGCGCATCAAACGTAGAAATGAGGGCCATTCGAGATTTTATTGCGCAATGGCGCGTCCTAGAATTAACTCTGCAATTAGTGCGATAGTACACTATCAAGTCTACGGTTCTGCAATGTCTGGGGAACGCAAACAAGCTTATCTACATATGAATTTAGGACACGCCCGCTATCAGTAATGACTGCTGACGTAATTGTTTTTCCCACTGAAGCCATTCGCTGTGGCGATGTGTCGACACGCAAGGCTCCAAAAATTGGTAGTTTTCCGCGATTTATTTTATTTTCCTGGGACTTTTTCTCTGAACAACTGTCATTCCCGGCCGACATCATCACTAGGTAACAAAGTATGCCCGTGTTGAGGCTCGTGCACGTTTAATTATCAAATGCCGTAGCGTAGAAGTATCAAAACATGTTTTTTGCGTTTTTCTCGAATTCAATGTGTGAATGAAGTACCCTTCTTTGGCACCTCGTCAATTCGCGCTCACAAACACTAGCTGCTTGAAATTCACACCGTCCATTGGAAACATAATGAACTCAAAATCTGTGTCTGGGATTTCCTTTATATGCCTTTGTTTTTTTAATGCGCTCTTAAAGGTGTTAGATGAAGGTGCTTTTCAAGGAATTTTAATTATCACGCCATATAATTTGAATGGAGCCTCCGAGAAAAAATCACAGACACTGTTTTGAAGGATGTTGTCAAGGCTTGTCAATGAAGAAATTCCAACCGGAAATCTTGCAGCGTGTTCGCATAAGGCGGGAAAAACCGGTTTTTGGAAGGTTCAGCAAAACGCTTGTCACGTGACTCTTATGCAAATAATGACCGTGTACTGTGCTTAGTCGGATAGCTCTATATCAGGGCTTTCAGAAAATGTATACTTTATTGGGGTTTGGGACGTGTTCAATTGAGAAAAAAAATAAAAATCTGAAAGTGTCTAAAAGGTATTTAGCTACCTTAAATATCTACAACTATAGAAACGGGATCTCCTTCGTGACAATTGCCTGTCGCCATGACTAAAATCACATTTGTTCGAAGTCCTGCCGAAGCGAGGCAGTGTCGCCAGGCCGTCAAGAACAAGAACATTCATAGGAAGCTCGCCCTCATCGGATTGTTCTCCTGACGAGAACAGTACACCAAAACGCACGCTATAAGCCGTGTACACATATATCATCAACGGCTTATACAGCGGTACGTGTATGATTTCGTCTCTAGTTTTGGCTGACTTCACTAGTGATGGTTCACTTAAACATGAAGGTAGTTTCCTCTTGCTTTAAACAGTACAAAAAGAAAAAAATGCCATATCTCAAATCATATCGTTCCTACACTTACTCGCACGCTTTATTTTCACTCGTAAAATAAACACAATGTACTCATGACTTGTACAAGGTGAGCAATTTTTACTGTCCTTAGAGTAGTGTTGATCGACTCCGTTCTGCTGTGAGTGCTTAAAACTTCTCTGAGCGATGCTTCAGTAACTCGCAATAGTTTAAAGTAACGTGCCTGGAAGATTTACTGTCAGACATTTTGACATGGTCAAAGGGCACTGCATTCCACCACTTTCACTCACATGCACGGGGTGTTGGCAAGCCACAACGCAAACACCCGTTTTGCCGGTCACCGAGATAACTAAGACAAAATATTCATTTCAAATTTAAAAATGGCTGTGTTGAGCACGGGAAATTGAATGCCATGCACATTGAGATGAATTTTCTGCGAGTGCAATGGTGTGATTACACACAATCGCACATGACCACATGACTAAATCCTTACTCATTTTCTAAGGGATCTCTTGGTATTATCGAGGCGTGTCATGATCAAAGTTTCACTTTATATCAATGGTCAGTTTTCTGTTGCAGAGGAAACATAATTAGAGATAGATTATTTATATCATGTTTACACGACAACGAGATTCTTGTTTTCAGCAAAAGTTAACACTATCGGAATCAAACTGATGGTAGTGGGTAGCGTAGCCTGCCCTAGGGTCGACCAATTTTGCCCAAATGCTGCGTGTTTTGTTAACACAGTATTCGATGGATATCCATGGATTCTTAAGCATGAAACCCCATTGAATTATCCCAGTGTTTGTGCTTCGCGTGGTTTTTCGATGACCTCTCTGTCACACTGTTAACTCCTCTATGAAACTAGATAAACACTGCGAACCGTCTATCATTCAGGAGTGTAACGCCACAGTCTCTCGACCTGAAGCGTCAGCATTTACTTAGGTGTGCTGCCTTCTGCCTTTGGCCTACTTTTGTAAGACCATGGAGGTAGCAGAGAAGGAGTCACAACTCGGCGGAGATCAAAGGGACTATGTGTTTTGCCGCTGTTTACCTTACGAACTACTCCATTAGCACCAACGGGACTTGCGAACGCGTTTTCTCGGATTTAGGAAATAAGATTAAATTCGTTCCTGGTCGTTCGGGTGTTTCGGCCGTCCCTCGGCAGTTGACAGATATTCAAACATGCTACCTCCATGGTAAGACTGATCAAAATCGCCGAGGCCAAAATTGATTGTTAAAAAAGTGACCCAATGACGTTACTTCGCAAAGTTTTAGGTTGATACTTGTCAGTGTTGAGTCATACCGTACTGTCTACGGTTCAGTGTATACGCTGAATGAACGCATCCAATCCCTCGTTGGTGCGCTTTTTGATTTGGTGCAAACTTTGGTGCAAGACGTATTTATTTTCTAAATCCTCATTGTTAAAGGTTTATTTTGTTGGCCACATCACTCAGGTATCACATTGTGCGTTTTATGGTTAAGGAAGGCAATTGTAACTAAGTGACGCGCCACCTTAAATCAGCACGCCATTCACGAAAACACTGTGTCTTCACCGACAAAGGAAAAACTTTCAAAAAACGATTGGAAATAATTTAGGATAATTGGATCTTTATGTTTTTCAATTTTATAAAACGTGTATGGTGCCCTATGGTTGAATGTTGCAATATTACAAATTACGCGTAAAACAAGTGCATTGCTTAAAGATAAAACACAGATGAGCTTATATTTGGCAATTAAACTGACAGTAGTTTACTATCCAACTATCCAAAATTAGGTCCGATCGTGTTTTTGTCTGTTGTGACCTATCACAAATGATATTTTGTAAACGCGGTTTATGCTCAGCAGGTAGAACTCAATGAGAGATATTCATTTTCACGCTAGGTTTCTTTTTCTTTTTGGTGACTCACACTTTTTGGCCACAGCCAAAGTTTATTAGCCACACAAATCAAATTGGATATCAAAAGTAGGTCTCAAATTATTGTGAATAAATCAACGTTAATTACTTACATAATATACAAAAACGGAAAACAACGTTTGCATAACGAAAATTTAATGCTGTATTTGACGGGTAAGAGCTGAAATTCAGTTTCCACATTGATGCAATAAAGTTTATTGTTCAGGCATTTTGGAAAGACTTCTGAATTAGTGGTTTATGGCGTACGTGCAATGAGGATTTCTACCATGTCATATATCACATAGATAAATGCTTAACATAAAGCCAAGCTGTGGCAGGGATACGTCCGACTACAGAACGTGCAATCATTAAGAATTCAGTTGAGTCAGCAAAGCGTTTGTTTGGCAAGCCTTGGGCAACAAAAGAAGCGGTCAATCAAAAAATTATCACCAACATATATGATACTATGAAGAACCGGATTTTGATTTAGATATGAAAAATGCAATGGATTTCATGTTTGAAGTAATTTATTTCCAAACAAGTTGAATATCTTAATAGATTTCCAAGTGGCAACATTGAGGAGATGATATTGTTTGACGACAGTACGTGGCAAAACAAAAGCTGCCATATAAAATTTTGTTGGGTCAGAATCTTGATAAGGCCAAAGTAATTAAATTCTTTCTTTTTTTTGCGTCCCTTCTAAATGGCAAAAGGTACCCGTTTAAGCGGCTGAAAAACACACAAGAAAATTAACATAATGTATTTGATTACAGCAAAAAAAAAAAATTTAACAAATTTTTAGTTCAGAAAAGCTAAGCGGGATATGTTCTTAAATTTCCTATTCAAATACACTGTGTGTGTTTTGCAAGTTAAAAACATAAGCGGGCGGGGACGCAAAACAAATAATTTCATTACTTTGGCCCACACATTCTCATCTTGTCAGGGATATTTTTCTAATGGTGTGTCTTTACGAAAAGAAAGTACCTTTCAGGTTAGTTTAAATGAACATTAAAGTTGATTTCATATGTCGACTTACCAATCTGGATGTCTTACGTTTCTCGGCCACGCAAATGCAATGAGGTACTGAATACTTCTAATAATATAAGAAATATTCGTAAACTTAAATATTGTCAGTTAAGCACCTTAGCAAACTTTGATAGGTAGAAATTTCTTAGCATACCTTTTTCAAAATCGCAGTCATTCGTCAGGTCATCCGCAGCACCGAGCTGTCGATGTTCACACAGACTTGTGCAACTTACATGTATGCATGATGCAAAGACCAATGCTTAGTGCCACCAGTATGTTTCCCCTCAGTTTGCAGCGTCTCTTATGTACATACGAATGCCATTCACATGCAAATGAGGTATTTTGGCTCAGTGGCGCTTTGATTTTTAAAAACCATTTTAAATAAATTCTTCGTGGTGAAAGGTCAACACACGTCACTTATCACCAAAAGAGATCATTTACTTTGAAATCGTAAATGTCTGTCGCCACACACTCTGAAAGGTAATTTAGTTTTAGTACCTGTCGTGAAAGATCTTCCAACACATTTCTCACAATGATCTTTCTCTACGCTTCACCACTCTCTGTTTTTGCACCAATTGCCTCCCTGTCGAAGTATCAATTTATTTCCTCGAGTCCGCTGACCAATTTGTGTCTCTGCCATTCTCTTTATGTATTGATGGCTCTACCTGTGTCGTGTGATGTACTAGAAATTCGATTGAGTTCGGAATGATTTGAAAATCTGACATTAAAAAGCTCACAGCGGAAAGACGTGAATTATTCCCCGTTGCAAAGTATATCTAAAGTGGTAACAGAACTCATATTGGCAATATCTCTTAAATGCCAGTGTGCACCATTGATTTTCAAAATTCAGAAACATACACTTTTGATTCATTTTGTTTCCTCGAGCTCTGTCAAGTCATGCTTTCGTTACCACAATTTTCGTTCTCTCTCCTTGCGTTGCTGGGCAAGCACATGCAACACATGGTAGGGAAGTGTAGTAAAGATTGGCATTTTGCAAGCACACATTTCAAATTTTATGGAATTTGTCAAAAATGTTGCAATACAAAAATCAAATGTAAGGTATCTTTACATGCCAAATGTCCAGCACAACCATTACAGGTTCAAGTCCTTCTAATCCCGAAACTGGCGGAGTAACATTTTGCCGGATCATAACCACAGTTGAGATTGCTTTGTTCAATACACTGAATCTCCTGCAGAGAAATATTGTCGCCTATGCACAGATAATGTAACAATGGGTGGTTAGACTTGACAATGGCTATGCTTTTAACACATAGCGATGTTTGGCAAAACTATTTGAAAGGTGTATAGTTGCACCATGACGAAGCCGATTGGAAAGAACCTGACGGATGTTATTTGTTATCTGTGTCTCGAAAACAAGACAATCCCTTTTTTACCGCTAAGTGATGTCGATATTTTACGTTAAAAGGTGGCATTTTGAAAATTTAAACACGATATGGCTTTTCCTTGCTTTTGTTATCTACTCAAACAGTATAATGTTGATGGATCATGCTAAAAAGCGTACACGGATTAAAGTGATTTGCGAAGATTACATTGGTTCCCTTATAAAGAAGTCAATACCATGAAAAAGGCAGTTCATGGTTTTATAAGGGGTCAAGCCCAAGTAAGCTTGAGACGCTAACGTATTTACTAGAGTTCTTAGGGACCATGGCAATATTGTTTTAAATGGAGTTCAGCTTCCTGCAAATCTGCTTAATCTTTTTTATTCTTTTTTCTTCTGTAACTTTCGTCGCCGACCTAGGTCTCAGAAAACGCTGCGTTAATAGGAATTGAAATGAATCATTTTGATCATCTTTTGCTGTGTACTATCTTGCAGAATCTCGACACCCTGACACCTTAAAACCGGTTATTACTCCCCATGGACACCAATATGTCTGCTTGACGGCAATTTTATTTGATGTTGGAGCGTCTCTTTCCGCAATTTCTCAGCGATGCGTGGAGCGATTTCATTCAAAGTTGGCACATATACAACCATTTTCAGTACTAGCGCGAAGCCACTGCAGTGAACTGCAATAAAACTGCTTACACTAATTAGTTTCAGCTGTAGCCGTGGCCACTTTGGTGTTGAACAAGGCTACTTGATAAAGACCAAAACGTCTGCTTGTACAAAGGCAAAACTAGCTCTGTCTGAGGCTCGAGTTGCAAATGACAGTTTACGATTGGCACCCTGTGTTCAAAATTAAGATACAATGTAACATTACCATGCATTGGTCCATGTACAAATCTTTTTTATTTCAACTTCCCCAGACAAACTGTCTGCATGGGACATACAATGTTGTCGACTTTACCAGCTGGCTACAGCTGAAACTAATTAGTGTGATCAGTTTTATTGCAGTTCACTGCAGTGGCTTCGCGCTCTATTACTGAAAATGGTTGTATATATATATATATATATATATATATATATATATATATATATATATATATATATATATATATATATATATATATATATATATATATATATATATATATATATATATATATATATATATATATATATATATATATATATATATATATATATATATATATATTATATGTATGTATAGGATAAAGCCCGAGTACGAGGGCTCTTCTGGTATATAAAGTCCAACCAACGATAAAATGTCGAGGCCGCAGTCATAAAATAGTCAAAGCACTTATTCGATCTCTTTTCCATGACCTCTGCTCGGGGTGCAAGTGTCACATATCTTGTTGAATGGTGACGCATTGTATCTTTGGCAACCAAAAAACCATCCGTATGCATGTCATTGAGGATGTTTATGCTTGTTCCCTCCAGGCTACTATGATGGCCATTTGTGTTCTTCGTAAACAATGAAACAATGTCACACTTGATAAAGAACTGCAGTTCTATCTTTACAGGCATATCCTTCAAAATTA
The DNA here is from genome assembly GCF_041260155.1 of Ptychodera flava. Taxonomy (NCBI): domain Eukaryota; kingdom Metazoa; phylum Hemichordata; class Enteropneusta; family Ptychoderidae; genus Ptychodera; species Ptychodera flava. The sequence goes on along the minus strand of NC_091930.1, from coordinate 1,286,764 downwards.
AAATTGTATAAATCAGAAAATAAAATCTGATCTATTTCTTACATTGCACACGAGCTACACTGCATATCAGTGTTTGGCATCAGAGATCCTAATATGCTGACTGCTTAGGTTCTTCAGATCTTCCTCAAGAAAGAGGTAAGGTGAAATTGGACAAAATTCGTACTAGAATTACAAGTTATGTCATCTTCATGAAAAATTGCAAATAAACTCTTTAATATAACGTCATTTTAAACATGAAATAAAAAGAACGGGTAACAATATATCTTTCTATGGAAATTTGATTACAATAGGGCTCCCTAGGATTATGATAATATGCCAATTTCAAATACAGTTGAATTTAACAGTTTAAAGTATTGGCAATTATAATAACTATAAGAAAGATATATCGAGCAATTCCATTTCACCTTTTAAAAATAAATGTTATTTTTTATATACTTCACTGCCAATTATTATTTTTCATAATAACGCGTAACTCTGAGATGGGGGAGTAAGGATTTCACTGTCACCTGCCAATAATTTCCTCTAATGTCAAATTCGTGAAATAAATTGAAACATTCCTGTGTGCTTATATTATTCACCAAATTAAAGCAATATATCACCAGGCGAATTTTCAAAATAAATCCTGGATAATACTTTATCGTGACTTGAAATTTATGTCCAGCTATGGCTCAACTTCCCGTGTGAATTAAATGAGTACCCTATGGATCGTGCGAGTTGATCCGTTTGGAAGTTCAGTGAGACCCCTTTAAACCCCCGAGATCGGGATTAACATTTGTGTTAAGAAGATAATGAGGTGTTTCTGTCTTTTATTCTCCTTCGAAATTGCTCTTGTTATATAAATATGTTGCTAGATTTTTGGATTAAGTCTGCACCGGGCTTTAAATAGAAATTGAACTCAATTGTCATCATACATTTCTAGTCAAGTCGATTGATGCCGAATACCACCAAATGATACCCTACTTTCAATCTCAATTACATTACTGTCAATCTCGGGAATTTACTTGCGCATAAGCACAGAGCATTTGGAGATTGGCGCACGGTATCTTTACACAATTGTCCTATTTTATTGACGGTACTTATCACAGAAAGAAATGGCGGGGTAACGAGCTTCTGCTGACTGGATGTCAGAGAAATGAATACTGAGGCTTCTAAAACATTTCCTCATCTTTATCCTCACACGCGTGAAATACATTTTATGTCTTGAGTAATCCATCACATCCTGTGGAGATGTTTAATTTAAGTAACTGATTCAAGCAGAAAAATTCTTAAGACAATTTCCTCAATACATAAAACATACATACAAGAAATCTTGCTGATAATCTCTCAATTGTGCACACCTATAAATCATCCAACTAAACAAATGGCCAAAGCTGAGTTTCATTGATTGTTTATCACTGAAGTAATAAAAACGTCTCGTTTCCACATCTTTTCTTCTAATACAATGTCTTTATGTCACATTTGAAAAAAGTTGTAGTTAAGATATGCTTTTACAAAGGATATCATAGCATTGTATAAATCCGAAAATAAGATCTATAAAAAGAAAGTGGCTTTTCACTTCCCATTGTGTAATTAGCCTGTTCAATTTATTTTTCACTAACACTTGATGCGTGCCGATCTAGTCCTCACATATTTATCTGCGCTACATTTTCTCTCGTATGTCTAAAATTCTCCAACACAGACATATATGACTGTGGGGCATTAGAGGTCCTAGGACGGTGACTTGTGACGCTAGGATCATATCTGTAGGCTTGATGACATGATTTTTGGACGCTCATTGACAGTAAACCACACAGGAAAAAACCAAGGACGGGGAAACGAGCTTCTGAGACATTAACCAGACTCTTTTGACGGTGATATTATACTTGATGTACAATTAGAAATGAATCCTCCTCATCAAACATGAAATTCAGTTCATCACCTGAGGTCTTCCTCACACTGTAATGGATATGTTTAATTTGAAGTGGCCAAAGAAGACAGGAAAATTATAAAAAATGAGATATCTGAATGCACTCAAAAGGCATACAAGAGATCTTGGTAACAATATGTAGTTGGCGTATATTCCTAAGAATCACTCCACTGAACAAACGACAGAAAATTCTTTATTACTCAAGTCTAAGCGCTTCTTCGACCTCTGGTCCATATGCTCTGCTGGAGCGCCAGTGTCACAAAACTCGTTCTATCGTTGTATGGTGACGCATTGTAATTTTAGCAACCAAATTCGATTCTCGATTTTGGTGCTTGATTTGCATCACTCATTCGCTATGATCGTTTGCGTTGCCAGTAAACAATGACAAAATATTAAGATGAAGGACTGCAATAGCAATTTGCTTTTCCCAAGCATACCAGTCCAAATTACAGTTTTTGAATCCGTTAATCAAATCTGATCAATTTTTCAAAAGTGCAGCTGAGGCACACTTCTTTTGCTATATCTATGATACTCTCACACAGACAAATATTGCTCTTTTGCATCACAGATCATAGGATGGTGACTGCTGAGGTGTTTTAGATCATGTTTCGGACCTAATTACGGTGAAGAACGACAAATTCGCACTAAAATTCTATATCACGTCATTTTCATGAAATTGTGAAATTACATTTTTGAAGTTCAGTATCATTTATAAAATTAAAAAAGCGAGAATTAAAATAACCGTTTCTATGAACATTTGATCTGAATACGACTCCTTAGGATGTGACATGTTATTTAGGCACTTTATGGTAACAAAGGACTTCTACTAAAACACATTAATATTTATTTTAAAACATTTAAAACACTTCATCTCCTGGGGCCGATGTCACCCCTTCATGGAGATCTTTCATGTTGGCGAATGAATTTATCTGCCGAAGTCTTTACGAAATTTTCTCAATACACACAAAAACGCAAACAAGAAATCTGGCGGACAATGTATCCATTGTTCACATACCTGTTGATCACTCGACTAACCAAAGGACTGAAAGGAGTTTATAACTTGTTTAAAACTAAAGTCATAAAAAAGTCTATGGGCTAAAGTTTACCTCTGCCTTAAATGCTCTGCTTGGCTGAAATTGTATTCAATTTGTTACTCAGTGAATGGATAAACAATTAAGGCTCCGTTCAGAATCACTTTACAAGACTTATATAAAGGGCAAAGAATGACAACAACGCCGAGTTTCGTTGCTAAGGATAAAATACACCACTGATAAGGTCTCCAAAGGAGAATCAAAGTCACTTTGACAATACCTTATTTGCAAACAGATGCACTTCGTCACGTTGATCGTCATATTAGTGCACATCTTGGTTTACAAAATCTTGGAAATTGGGCTTGAAAAGTGACGTTGATAATTAAACACATCATAACTGCTTGTGTTAGACATTGGAATATCTCAATGCATGTGTGATTGCCTCAAAAAAGTAACAGGAGTAAAATAACTTCAATTTTTTTTATGGGCAGGACTTCTCCTTGTGTAAACTGTTTTCAGTTTATGCATTAACAGATACGCGATGACGTATTTCTCACATATATATCTACCACTAGACGTACACAGAGTTTTAGATACACGACCTCATTTCAACAGAGGTCCTTGGACGGTGACTGTATTGACGCTTAATTTCATGTTTTATGACCACATTACAAAATAGTTCGAAGTTCAGAAGAGCGTACTGTTCTCATGAACAACAAGGCGAACCGAGTTTCTAAGACCACTTGTCAGGCTGATCTCTTTTGAAAATGAACAACAGAGGCGAACCGAGTTTCTAAGACCACTTGTCAAGCTGATTTCTTTTGAAAATGGTTTTGTTGACTTGCTGTAAAGAAAGAACGAACTTCTCAAAACATTTTCTCAATCTTTGTTGTCAAACATAAAATCCAGTTCATCTCCTGAGGCCGCCGTCACACCCAGATGGAGATGTTTCATTTTAGTGTCTAAATTTAGCAGCAGAAGTCTTTACAAATGTTTTTCTCAATACACACGAAGACGCGAATGAGAAATCATGCGGACAATGTCTCGATTGTGTACACACCTACAGATAACTCAACTATCGAAATGGTGGAATCTGCATTCATTACTTGCTTTAAACTAAAGTGGTAAAACTGTCAAAGGGCTAAAGTTTCACGTCTGCTCAATGTGCTCTGCTTGGTTGGAATAGTGATCTTACTCAGTGAGAAGACACACAACTCACAGAATCACTGTGCAGGATTTACAAGGGGCGAAGGATCAGAAGCAATGACATCAATTTCCGTTGCTGAAGATAAAATGCACTACATATCAATTCTCAAAAGGGGAATCAAATTCACTTTTACATATGTTCTTTGCAAACAGGCGCACGTCGTTACTCAGATTGTCACATTATTGCACATCTATGGTTGAAAACTTGGAAAGTAGGCATTTAATATGGCATTGTGATAAAACACAATATAACTGCCTTTGTTAGTCCCCACGGACAGCGTCCGGGGGGGACTAATAGGTTTGGTCATGTCCGTGTGTCCGTTCACGCAGATATCTCAGAGACGCCTGGAGCGATTTCGTTCAAACTTGGTACAAGGATAGTACCCTACCTCATACAGATGCACGTCGATTTGTTTCACAATTCGATCAAATTTGGCCGTGTTAGAGGACTTTTTAGTTTTCACCTCCATAGACTCCCATGTATAAGGCAGTCCATAGACTCCCATGTATAAGGCAGTCCATAGACTCCCATGTATAAGGCAGTCCATAGACTCCCATGTATAAGGAAGTCCATAGACTCCCATGTATAAGGCAGTCCATAGACTCCCATGTATAAGGAAGTCCATAGACTCCCATGTATAAGGCAGTCCATAGACTCCCATGTATAAGGCAGTCCATAGACTCCCATGTATAAGGCCAAGAAAAACAAAAATTTAGTTTCTCATCGTATTCATATTGCAAAAAGGATGCAGTGACAGTTTTTAGTCCCACAGATAAAGTCCAGGGGGCTTGTAGATTGGGTCATGTCCGTCCGTCCGTGAGTCCATCCATGAGTCCATCCGTTCACGCAGATATCTCAGACACTTTGACAAAATGTCACGTGACCTTGGTGACCTTTGACCTCGAATATACATATTTGTCCATAACTCAGTAACCACAAGTCCTAAACCTTTCATATATGGTATGATGGGACACCCTATGACACCACATATTGTACCTCATTAATTATGTGCATATCTAATTTTGAGCGAGCCAATAGAGCTAGGGGTCTGATTTTGGTATATAGGGATAACTTAGCAATACAATTTTTTTTGACAAAACGTCACGTGACCTCAATGACCTTTGACCTCAAATATACATATTTGTCCATAAGTCAGTAACCACAAGTGCTACACCCTTCATATTTGGTATGATTGGACACCTTATGACGCCACATATTTTACCTCATTAATTATGCACATATCTAATTTTGAGCGAGCCAATAGAGCTAAAGGTCTGATTTTTGGTATATAGGGATAACTTATCAAGACAACATTTTTGACAAAATGTCCTGCGACCTCGGTGACCTTTGACCTCAAATATACATATTTGTCCATAACTCAGTAACCACAAGTGCTACACCCTTCATATTTGGTATGATTGGACACCTTATGACGCCACATATTGTACCTCATTAATTATGCACATATCTAATTTTGAGCGAGCCAATAGAGCTAGAGGTCTGATTTTGGGATATAGGGATAACTTAGCAATACAATTTTTTCGACAAAACGTCACGTGACCTCAGTGACCTTTGACCTTAAATATACATATTTGTCCATAACTCAGGAACCACAAGTGCCACACCCTTCATATTTGGTATGATGGGACATCTTATCACGCCACATATTGTACCTCATTAATTGTGTGCATATCTAATTTTGAGCGAGCCAATAGAGCTAGATGTATTCGATCAAATTTGGGCCGTGTTAGAGGACTTTTTAGTTTCACCTCCCATAGACTCCCATGTATAAGGCAGTCCATAGACTCCCATGTATAAGGCAGTCCATAGACTCCCATGTATAAGGCAGTCCATAGACTCCCATGTATAAGGAAGTCCATAGACTCCCATGTATAAGGCAGTCCATAGACTCCCATGTATAAGGCAGTCCATAGACTCCCATGTATAAGGCAGTCCATAGACTCCCATGTATAAGGCAGTCCATAGACTCCCATGTATAAGGCAGCCCATAGACTCCCATGTATAAGGCCAAGCAAAATAAAAATTTAGTTTCTCATCGTATTCATATTGCAAAAAGGATGCAGTGACACAGTTTTTAGTCCCCACAGATAAAGTCCAGGGGCTTGTAGATTGGGTCATGTCGGTCCGTCCGTCCGTGAGTCCATCCATGAGTCCATCTGTTCACGCAGATATCTCAGACACTTTGACAAAATGTCACGTGACCTTGGTGACCTTTGACCTCGAATATACATATTTGTCCATAACTCAGTAGCCACAAGTCCGAAACCTTTCATATATGGTATGATGGGACACCCTATGACACCACATATTGTACCTCATTAATTATGCGCATATCTAATTTTGAGCGAGCCAATAGAGCTAGGGGTCTGATTTTTGGTATATATGGATAACTTAGCAATACAATTTTTTTTTACAAAACGTCACGTGACCTCAATGATTTTGACCTCAAATATACATATTTGTCCATAAGTCAGTAACCACAAGTGCTACACCCTTCATATTTGGTATGATTGGACACCTTATGACGCCACATATTTTACCTCATTAATTATGCACATATCTAATTTTGAGCGAGCCAATAGAGCTAGATGTATGATTGTTATATAGGGATAGACTATAGGATAGAAATTTTTTGACAAAATGTCATTTGACCTTGATAACCTTTTACCTAAAATACACGATTATGTCAATAAATAAATAACCACAAGTGCTATGTCCTTTATATTTAGTAGGATGGGGGACCTTATGACAGCACATGCTTTACCTCTATTAATTATGCACATATATAATTATGGGCAAGCCAATAGAGCAAGGGGTCTGAATTTTGGCATATATGAATTAATTAGCATTACAATTTTTTTTTCAAAATGTCACGTGACCTTGATGACCTTTGACCTTGATTAAGCGTATATATGCATAACTCAGTAACCACAAGTTCTATACGCTTTAATTTTGATAGAATAATAGACCTTAAGATGTCACATCTTGTACCTCATTTATTATGCCCATATGTTTTTCTTGGCTGGCCAATACAGCTAGAGGTCTGATCTTTTTTCCCGATTTAGAACCATAACTTAGACATGCCTCTTGTTGCAAATTGGGAACAATGACATAGACCTATGTGTCCATAGATTTGAACATATACACTCCAGTGATACTTCTTAATGACCACATTTCCCTTCCCCATCAAGACTAATACTCCTATTACAAGTGGGGACTATGTCATTGTCAATGACTTGTTAGACATGGAAATGTCAACCTGAATTTATGATGAATCTAAGCGTAACAGAAATGAAATAACTCCGCCTTTTTTCAGGGCATTTGACTTCAACTTCTGTTTACTATCTTTTAGTTTATTTCGAATAGCAGATACGCGATGACCTATTTTTAGCTCACGTGTGTAAACACGTGGGCTATTGTCATAGCGATGTCTGTCTGTCTGTCCGTGTTGTGTGTGTGTGTGTGTTAGTGTGTGTGTGTGTGTGTCTGTCTGTCTGTCTGTTTACACGATAACTCAAAAACACCTAAACGGATTCAAGTCAGATTTGGTACACAGGTACCATATGCTACTTGCAAGAACTGATTAGATTTTGGTTAGTGTGGCTTGCATATTAATGAAGTTATGCAATATCGTTTTTTTCCGTACAATGGTTTCCCTATGGAGACGGTAATGACAGTGTCGACATATATCAAGAAATACTGCACAAAATTTCATGAAACTTTTCACAGATGACAATCTCAGAACATTATTATGATACTGTGAGTGTCATGTCAATTACCTTCTCATTTGCATATTTAATGAACTTTTGTTATTAGTGAGATAACTCTGAAATTCCTGCACCAAATTTGATGATACTTGCAACAAATATTGATCTGATATATATCTAATTATACTTAGAAGCATTGGGCAGTGTCAAGTTAATAAATAGGTCATTTGCATATTTTATGAAGTTTTGTAATTAGTCATATAACTCAGATATAACTTCACCAAATGTGATGAAATCTGCTGCAGATACTGATCCGACTGATATCTAACTGTAGTGTAAAGCATTCAGAAGTGTGAAATTAATTAAGGGTTCATTTGCATATTTAATGAACTTTGTAATTAGGTATATAACTCTGAAATTACAGCACCCAAGTCTTTGAAATTGGGTACAGATATTGTTTTGATAAATATCTAATTGTACTGAGAAGCATTTGGTAGTGTCAAGTTAACAAATAGGTCATTTGCATATTTTATGAAGTTTTGTAATTAGTGATATAACTCCAAAATAACAGCACCAAATGTGATGAAATCTGCTGCAGATACTGATCCGACAGATATCTAATTGTGGTGTAGAACATTTACTTGTGTGAAGTTAATTAAGGGTTTATTTGCATATTTAATGAACTTTGTAATTAGTGATATTACTCCAAAATTACAGCGTTAAATTTGATGAAACTTGCTACAGATGTTGATCTGATAAATATCCAATTGTACTGAGAAGCATTGAACAGTGTCAAGTTAATAATTAGCTCATTTGCATATTTCATGAAGTTTTATAATTAGTCCTATAACTCCGAAATAAATGCATCAAATGTGATGAAAACTGCTGCATATACTGATCTGACAGATATCTAAGTGTGTTGTAATGCATTTAGTAGTGTAAAGTTAATTAAGGGTTCATTTGCATATTTAATTAACTTTGCAATTAGGTATATAACTCTGAAATTACGGCACCAAATTTTGTGAAACATGCTACAGATATTGATTTGATATATATTTAATTGTGCTATGAACATTGAACAGTGTCAAGTTAATATAGGGATTATTTGCATATTTAATGAACTTTGTAATTAGTGACATTACTCTAAAATTACTTCATTAAATTGAATAAAACGTGCTACAAATGTTGATCTGATGGATATCTAATTGTCCCATGAAGCATTGAGCAGTGTCAAGTTAATTAACAGCTCATTTGCATATTAAATAAAGTTTTGTAATTAGTGATTAAAATCTGAGAGTACTGTGCGAAGTTGAAAAAAACCTGCTTCATTTAGTGATAACATATATCTTGTTGTTCTATGAAGCGTACTACTATTAATGAACCTATTGTAAAACACGTGAGCATATTCAGTTCATATCTGGTTAACATTTCTTTTGTTATACCTACAACACTAGATATTCAGACAGTTACACGACCTCGCTCCAATAGATGTCCTTGAATAGTGACTCTTTTGACGCTTTTTTGGTGATACGTCGGGCTGCACCATATTACAAAGGGAGTTTTATTGACTTCACCTAAAAAGAAAGAAATCCTGCTCGAAACATTTGCTGTTCTTTATTGTCAAACATGAAAAACAGTTCATCTCCTTGGACCTACGTCAATCCTTAACTGAGATGTTTCATTTTAGTCATTTTAGTTAGCAGCAGAAGTCTTTAGGAAAATATTTCTAAATATACAAAAAGACGAACAAGAAAGCTTACAAAATGTTTCGATTGTGCACATACCTGTAGATCACTCGACTTACAAAAAGGCCGAATCTAAGTTTGTACCTCCATATCTCTAAAGGCGGAAAATATGTCTGAGGCCTTCTTCTAGCTTTGCTTCCATGTGCTCTGCTTGGGGTGTAATTGTAATTCTACTCAGTGAAGAGATAGACAAATTAGGCAAGCGAGAGTGACACGCAAAACATCGACTTTGGCTAACAAAAATAATATGCGTTAAGCATACATTCTCCGAAGAGGAAACAAAATCAATTCGACGATTTAGTTCTTTGCAAACAGATGATCCTCTGCTGTGATAAATTAATGTTAAACTTGTATGGCATGAGGGCAGTAAACATGAATCAACATCAAGAATGCCCATTAAAAATTGTATTATCTTCTTGACGCATCAACATACTCTTTGAAGGAGCAGTTTAATTTTAGAAAGTGCTTTATAACAAATTCATGTGAAAGATCTTCCAAAAAAGTTTAAACAATGATTTTTAGCTCACGTGTGTAAACACGTGGGCTATTGTCATAGCGATGTCTGTCTGTCTGTCCGTGTGGTGTGTTTGTATGTGTTAGTGTGTGTGTGTGTGTGTGTGTGTGTGTCTGTCTGTCTGTCTGTTTACACGATAACTCAAAAACGCCTGAAGAGATTCAAGTAAGAGATGGTAGACAGGTACCATGTGCTACTTGCAAGAACTGATCAGATTTTGGTTAGTATGGCTTGCATATTAATGAAGTTATGCAATATCTTTTTTGGCCATATAATGGTTTCCTATGGAGACGGTAATGATAGTGTAGACATATATCAAGAAATACTGCACAAAATTTTATGAAACTTTTCACAGATGACAATCTCAGAACACCATGATGATACTGTGAGTGTCATGTCAATATCTTCTCATTTGCATATTTAATGAACTTTTGTTATTAGTGAGATAACTCTAAAATTCCTGCACCAAACTTGATGATACTTGCAACAAATATTGATCTGATATATATCTAATTATACTTTGAAGCATTGGGCAGTGTCAAGTTAATAAATAGGTCATTTGCATATTTTATGAAGTTTTGTAATTAGTCATATAACTCCAATATAACTTGACCAAATATGATGAAATCTGCTGCAGATACTGATCCGACCAATATCTAACTGAAGTGTAAAGCATTAAGTAGTGTGAAATTAATTAAGGGTTCATTTGCATATTTAATGAAATTTGTAATTAGGTATATAACTCTGAAATTACGGCACCAAAATTTTGTGAAACGGCTACAGATATTGATTTGATAAATATCTAATTGTACTGAGAAGCATTTGGCAGTGTCAAGTTAACAAATAGGTCATTTGCATATTTTATGAAGTTTTGTAATTAGTGATATAACTCCAAAATAACTGCACCAAATGTGATGAAATCTGCTGCAGATACTGATCCGACAGATATTTAATTGTGGTGTAGAGCATTTACCTGTGTGAAGTTAATTAAGGGTTTATTTGCATATTTAATGAGCTTTGTAATTAGTGATATTACTATAAAATTACAGCGTTAAATTTGATGAAACTTGCTACAGATGTTGATCTGATAAATATCCAATTGTACTGAGAAGCATTGAACAGTGTAAAGGTAATAATTAGCTCATTTGCATATTTCATGAAGTTTTATAATTAGTCGTATAACTCCGATATAACTTCATCAAATGTGATGAAAACTGCTGCATATACTGATCTGACAGATATCTAACTGTGTTGTAAAGCATTTAGTAGTGTAAACTTAATTAAGGGTTCATTTGCATATTTAATAAACTTTGTAATTAGGTATATAACTCTGAAATTACGGCACCAAATTTTGTGAAACGTGCTACAGATATTGATTTGATAAATATTTAATTGTGCTATGAATCATTGAATAGTGTCAAGTTAATTTAGGGATTATTTGCATATTTAATGAACTTTGTAATTAGTGACATTACTCTAAAATTACAGCATTAAATTACATGAAACGTGCTACAAATGTTGATCTGATGGATATCTAATTGTCCCGTTAAGCATTGAGCAGTGTCAAGTTAATTAACAGCTCATTTGCACATTAAATAAAGTTTTGTAATTAGTGATTAAAATCTGAGAGTACTGTGCAATGTTGAAAAAACCTGCTTCATATAGTGACAACATATATCTTATTGTTCTGTGAAGCGCACTACTATTAATGAACCTGTTGTAAAACACGTGAGCATATTCAGTTCATATCTGGTTCTGTATGGTTGCTACTCTCTCTTGTAAAAGCGTTTTGCACTCGATGCACGATCACTTTTACCGAAGCCCGAGTGTATATGCATTCCTTCGCGTTTGGACACTAGTCTGTTTCTCTATCGGAAATTGAATAGGGCTTGTAATGTGACAATATTAATATACACTATACAAGAACCTGCGTTAGACATGGTAATATCTGCCTGCCAATTTGATAGAATTATAAAAACGAAACAGTAGTGAAATAAGTCAGGGCACTGGACTTGCCACATATTTGATCAACGGCATCCGTTTTCACACTGACGATAATGCATGTTTACCCAATTGCACGCTCTTAAGTCTATTTGTTGACAGTAAGATGCTAGTGTGAAGGAGTACTGTTTTTGAACTAATTGTTCGTTCATTTCTTTACTGGAATAATTATATGTTGACTACGCTACTTAGCAAACACTCCAACTTTTCCCCACACCAAAACTGGCATGGCCTAATACTACTGTTCTCGATATTTGTAATCAAATGTGAAATCAGCCAGATGTTTTGATACCCTTCACGAAACGAGCAGCTACGTAATTGTATAAAATAGTTGTTCTTAATATTTAGAATGACCCATAGGCCAATGTGCTAGTTATGTTTAATGTTAGTCATCCTGTTGCCTATAAGAAAGTTATGCACTATAAAGCAGTTACACTACTATAAAGTTTTGTTTGAGTATTTGATCGCAGTAAAATCAGAAGTATGCTGTCTTCACACCTGCACTTGCGGTGCATTTGCGCATGCCTGGATTGAAGGCGCTCGACAGTAAAAGTTTATCCTGGAATCAGCGGTACCTAATGAAGCGATAACTCTACAATGTCGCAGTCAGAATAAACTTCTCAACTTTTTATCATACATCACATTCACTAAATCATTTTATTCACATACTTGGACCATGTCTTAGTTCAGAGTAATTGCTAACCTCGAGAAATTTTGGTGCTTGCATCATTTTCTAGTCGCATAACTGGGTGGAAAAATCCAAATGCTTGTGAAAGGATGAATAAAAACGAGGAATTTCGGATTTCTCTCTGCACACTAAACTTGAACGTCATAACTTTCGCTAACATGCTGGATACCTCGTGGCTTGCAACGCTGGCTCACGATGCAATTTAGTTTGCTAGGCAAGAGAAAGTCAATTTTGAAATAGTTAGCCTAACAATGACATCAAGTTACATTCAAAAAATGTTGTCAGCGAAAAAAGTATGGGGTTATCTATCTCACGTAAAACCCAAACTGTGGATTTTCGGGTGTCATTATTTTAAAAGCTGAAATCAATATGAGACCTTTGTCACAACCTGATGAAGATCTCTCCTTATTTTAGTCACTGAATTTAGAAGTAGAAGACAGAGTCTTTACAATTTTTTTCTCAATACACACAAACACGCTAATAAGAAATCATACGGACAATGTATCCATTGTGCACATACCTGAAGTTGAGTTTATTACTTGCTTTTACTAAAGTCGTAACAAGCCTAGGGGCAAACGTTTGACCTCTGCTCAATGTGCTCTGCTTAGTTGAAATGGCGATGATACTCAGTGAATAGACACACAATTGAGGCTACGTTCAGAATCACTGTACAAGACGTATAAAGGGCGAAGAATGACACTCAATGACATCAATTTCCGTTGCTAAAGATAACATGCACTTCACATAAGTTCTCCAAAGGAGAATCAATGGGTTATTTGCAAACAGGTGCACTCCTTCAGTCAAAACGTCATACTGCATTTCTAGAGTTAAAATCTCAAGTTTGAAGTTGGGCTTGTAATGTGATATTGACAATGAAAAAAAAATCATAACTGCCTGTGTTAGACAAGAGAATATCTGCATCAATTTGTGATTGATTCACAAAAACGTAAAAGGCGTAAAATTGCTCCGATTATTTCAGGACAAGTGACTTCAATCTGTGTGAACTGTCTTATCCTTTGTTCAATGACAGGTACGCGTTGACCTATTTTTCACATATATATTTACGCTACACGTCTTTTGTTATATGTAGAACACTTGATTTACAGAGTAAAACGGCGTCGGTTGAACGGAGGTCCTTATATTGTGTCTGATTCGACGCTTTTTAAATTCATGTTTCGGGACCAGATTACAAAGTTGTCCAAATTAGACTGCATTGATCATGGGAAAAAATGGGAAAACGAGCTTCTTAGACCTATTGTCAGACTTGTCTGTTTTGAAGATAGATTTATTGACTTGGTGTAAAGAAAGAAATCCTCCTCAACACATTTGCCACGCTTTATTGTCAAACATGAAATACAGCCACCTCCTGGGGCCTATGTCAAGCCCTTATGGAGATATTTCATTTTAGTAACTGAAGTTAACATCAGAAGTGTTTATAAAAACGTCGCTCAATATACAAAAAAACCCACACAAACAAGAATCTTGAGGACAATGTCTTCATTGTGCACATACCTGTAAGATTACTGGACTAACCAAAAGGCCGAAGCTGAGTTTATTGCTTGCTTATCTATAAAGTCTTAAAAATGTCTAAGGTCTTCTTCGACCTTTGTTCCATGTGCTCAGCGTGGAGGTAATTTTGTAATTTTGTAATTTTGTAATTTTACTCGGTGAATAGACATAATTAAGCCGACCGAAAATGACATTAAAAACATTGACTGCGGTTGCTAAAGACAAAAATGCGCCACTTATAAGTTCTCGGAAGAAAAATATAAATTATTTTCACTAATTTGATTATTTGCATATGGGTGAGCTCCTTTTTGGAAAATTTAGGCTAAATTCTGTCATGGCCACAGAGCAACACACTTCAATTCTCACCGAGAATGCTCATTCATAAATTATAGCGTATTCTTTGCGCAAAGAGCAGTTTAATGTTATTAACTGATTCTTACATTGGATTACTCCTTGAAAAACCAGTTTAATGCTAGAAACTGATTCCACGAATTCATGTGAAAGATCGTCCAACAAATTCGATTTTTGTCTGTATAGCTTGCCACTCTCAGATGAAGGTTTGTTGTTTACACTCGAAGCATTACCCTTTGACCCCAGCCCAAGTGTCTATTCATTCCTCCGCCTCCAGACACTGGTATGTGTCTCTGTCGAGAATTTAGCTTGTAATGTTATATTCAAAACACAAAATAACAGTCTGTTAGACATGGATATATCTGCCTGCTTATTTGATGGACTCAAAAAAACGAAACAGAAGTTAATTAACTCTGATTATTTCAGGGCACTGGACTTGCCACATATTTGATCAACGGCACCCGTTTTCACACTGACGACAATGCATGTGTACACCATTGCACGCTCTTAATCTGCTGACAATATGATGCTAGTGGTAAAGGAGTTGTGAACTAGTTGTGCGTTTGAAATGGTTTTAACGTTATCTTTACTTGTATGATTGTGTTTTCGTTATGCTAGTTTCCCCCTCCAACAGAGATATTCTTGAGAATTATTTTAAAACATTTATTATTCGTTCATGGTTCAAACGTTAAGAAATCATATTTCGTCGGACGATTCGACAGCACGCGGTACTTCGTTGTATGATTTTAAAAAAGGTCGTAGCAATGAGTTTAAAAAAATCGCAAAATCGCAGGAATAGGCCTACTTGCAGATAGGAACTTGCGCCAGATGTTCACGGACGAAGCTTTTACCGCTTTCTTCGAGGCGCCCTGTCTTTCACTAGCATATGACACGTAGTGTCATAGCAGAGAGGTTCTCTTGTTTGTTTTTTTATTAGAAATTCCAATCCACTGATGATTATAGGACGTCAACCACAAGAAAGGAACACGTGGGTGGTAATAGAGATATAGAAGTACCGTTTGTGAGTAATATTTCTAGATCAACCCCAATTCCACCTAGTATTAACTTATTAAGGATATCATCGGGCACCGTCCGGGGCTAACTCCGCAACCACGACTACGAATTTAGCAATGACTACCACGTAGTTAGTGAGTAATATGAATATTCCCATCAACATGTATATGATGATAATACAATGAATTCACACTGCTTTTGTTCCTCTTGGAATTCTACTGCTATACTGCACTGCCAAAGATCCCTGGCTTCGCATATAATTCATTTATTGGAAGGACAAGCCGACAACCAAAGAGAATGTCCACTACGTCAGCGCCGGGATGAAGATTGATAGGGTAATGAGAGCAGCTTGCTGTACAGTAAACTACAATAATCTTTACGGCCCTGATACGGGTTTTGCGGACCGAGGTTGTACGGCGGAAGGGCCCGAGCGTGCGAGGGCCCGTACGCCGTACGACCGAGGTCAGCAAAACCCGTATCTGGGCCGTAAAGGGTTTATCATATACCTTATTGAACGGTTGTGATATGTTTCAGTATTTATCAATAGAATTTTGTTAAAGTTATGGGCGTAAATTAAAAAAAAAAATGAGCCACGCAACTTTGCGGATTAATATGTACGATGTTGTCATTTGTTCTGTTATGGAACGCGTCACGAGCTTGTTCTATGCGAACGCCAATGTCACTACAGAATGAACACAGATGAGTAGTTGATCCTGCTCGTTAAAATACACTTTCTCAGCAAAACATTGAGAGGAGACTATCAAGCACTTGTTTTAAACCAATTTTGATCGGAATAAGATTCGAACTGTCTACAATTTGCTTCAAAACTACGAGCGAAGCGCATAGAAACGGGTTCGAATCTCGCGCTGACGTGCTTTCGAATGGAATGTACGTGGATAGCAACGCGCGTAGCAACGACAACGAAAAAGTTCGAAAAAGCGCGCACACTACCTTATTTGGGCAAAGTGTGCCTGGGCGTGATACGGCAACTTATTACACACCTGTAAGAGCGCCTTTTCCCATAGGTTTACATGGGTAGGTGAATCTAGGTATATGATAATTGCAAGGAAAAATATGGCATAAGTCATGATTTAAAACTGGTTTATCAGTGCCGCGAAATATTTTCAGGTCGTGTCATGTCATACGTGCTCCCAGTTCGCAGCTGTTTATAACTGACCATTAATGTATTCAAAAAGGCACCATGTAAGTGTATAATTTAGCTGATAATTCGTGAAATAGCAAAAATATAGTAGGCTAGAATAAACTTGTAACTTGTTGTGATTGTTTCGTCTTAAAAAATAAGCGGATCAACGCTCCAAAATTAATATTGGATGGTTTTTATTCATACAGGAAGCGGTGGTGTCAAATTTATGTGAGACTATACAAGTTTAATCATTGCTGATATTGTGCTTGACCAGTAGATTATGACTTTATGAGAAAGATGTAATGCGAATAATACATGAATTTGAAGAGAGAGCATACAAATTCTGGATTTATCTGATTGTATAATATGACAGTTGAGAACAGAGTAGGAATTACCTTAAAGTTGGTATATTTGAGAAAATAGGCGACGCCTAGTAGAGTAACTTAAATGGCTGAAAAATGGTACTCACGTTTAGATATGCATTCGAACAACTTAATGGAAGAGGATATGTTCCCCAAAACCTTCATGCAGCCCAAAAAATCCGCGATTATCGATGACAACTCAGATCAACAATTTTACCTCGAAGTCTGGAACTAGTAAGACACGGCTGAAGTTAGCTGACCGCAGAACGGAAGGCAGTGATCACAATTCATATTCAAAGTAGGTGGCATGTGCGATATACAAGACTAAAATGGTTGCTCTCAAAACTAATTCGCACTGTTTTTATGCGAAAGCTCTGTTTGATTGTCATTACTAGGAGAGATATAAGGGCGAAATACATTGTGTACAATCGTGCTAAAAATCGGGAAATCTTCACAAAGGTTACAAAATGACTGGTCAAACGTTTGGAACAAAAACAATTCCAAACACTTCGCATCTTTTATCTGAAAGGCCACGCAAAGGGAACATATCGCGTCCGAGGTCACTGGTTAGTTTACAACATCATCTCAGGAGCTATGTGATCATAATATGATATATTGAAGCAATCACCATCAAAAACTACTGATTCAGAACTGATTCTGGTTTCTATTCGTAACACTTGATCCATAGATAATTAGTTATTTGGATAGAACGTATAAATTTGAAGTATGTTATACAACTCCCGATCGGGCTATTGCTTCCGACAAACCATTTAAGTTCTGAACAAAGTAGGAAAATGCTTTATAGTCAAAGCGAAGACAAACGCCATTGACACGCGCACGTGGATATAGCGTTTCAGCCGTCGAGGAATGACGCTTTATTAGTGATTACGTGATGAAAACTCCGCCTAGTGAGCATTGACATTTTCCAGCTACATGACGTTGCGTAGTTGTTTTTAAATAGATTCATTTATTGCTGAAAGTACTTAATAAGTCCCATTTAACCCAGGTTTATAGCGAACTCTTTGCACCCAATCCCTGTATCAGAGACTGTGTTCTGTTTAGTGTCTATTCGCACTATTGATTATAGGTTTATTGACGTGTTATTGGATTTTAATACTGCACACCAAAAATATTCCCGTATTAAAGGGTCTGATTATTGTTCGACACACGATCATCAGTCAATACAATCTTTTTTCAATCCGGTTCGAACTCACATCATACGGCATCCAGTCACCTAGCGGGGAAGCAACTGACACAACTACTCGGCCTAATCCCAACTCTCAAAAGAGTGTGGTTAAATAACCGGGCTAAGCTTTTACAATGTTTTCTGACTGCGAAAACTCCACACTGCTGTATAGTTCATGGAGCACTCGCAGTGACATACATGTACTCGCTATCACGCACGCACACAAACTATAGCGAAGCAATGAATACATCGCTCAAGCATGACAAAAGATAGCCACGGGGAAAATTTTGTTCATCAGCAGAGGTATCAACCCAGAGTAGAAAATACAATTATTACGTTTTCAATAGGGTTCGAACTCACAAAGTACGGCACCCAGTCACCTCGCGAAGAAGCAACAGACACAACCACACGGCCAAATCCCCACTATCAAAAAAGAGTGGTTTAACTACAGAGTTAAGTTTTTACATGTTTTTCTGACTGCTACCTACTGCTTTACATAAAGCACTTTCACTCACATACTCGCTATCACACATCGCAGAACACAATTCTATCAAAGCAATGAATACATCACATAAACTGGACAAAAGACCGCCAATGTAAACAAGCCACTCTCGCCGGCGTATATTTCAGAGACCACCATAATTTATTAGGACTTATTTTATCATTTATTAAACCACACCCTCACAGGATTTGAGTGTGGTTTATTTTACTGTCATGTATATAAAAATCAACAGAAGTCAGAGCACGGCATCAGAGTATTAGTTTGCAGGTGATCAGAAAAAGGAAATGGTACCGTTTAAATAAGACCAGATATGAACTGAATATGCTCACGTGTTTTACAACAGGTTCATTAATAGTAGTACGCTTCACAGAACAATAAGATATACGTTATCACTATATGAAGCAGGTTTTTTAAACATCGCACAGTACTCTCAGATTTTAATCACTAATTACAAAACCTTATTTAATATGCAAATGAGCTGTTAATTAACTTGACACTGCTCAATGCTTCATGGGACAATTAGATATCAATCAGATCAACATTTGTAGCACGTTTCACTTAATTTAATGCTGTAATTTAGAGTAATGTCACTAATTACAAAGTTCATTAAATATGCAAATTATCCTAAATTAACTTGACACTATTCAATGATTCATAGCACAATTTAATATTTATCAAATCAAAATCTGAAGCATTTTTCACAAAATTTGGTGCCGTAATTTCAGAGATATATACCTGATTACTAATTACAAGGTTTATTAAATATTCAAATGAACCCTTAATTAACTTTACACTACTAAATGCTTTACAACACAGTTAGATATCTGTCAGATCAGTATATGCAGCTGTTTTCATCACATTTGATGCAGTTATTTTGGAGTTATATGCCTAATTATAAAACTTCATGAAATATGCAAATGAGCTAATTATTAACTTGACACTGTAAATGCTTCTCAGTACAATTGGATATTTATCAGATCAACATCTGTAGCAAGTTTCATCAAATTTAACGCTGTACTCTTGGAGTAATATCACTAATTACAAAGTTTATTGAATATGCAAATAAACCCTTAATTAACTTCACACAAGTAAATGCTCTGCACTACAATTAGATATCTGTCGGATCAGTATCTGCAGCAGATTTCATCACATTTAGTGCGGCTATTTTGGAGTTATATCACTAATTACAAAACTTCATAAAATATGCAAATGAGTTATTTATTAACTTGACACTGCCAAATGCTTCTCAGTACAATTAGATATTTATCAAAACAACATCTGTACCCAATTTCAAAGACTTGGGTGCCGTAATTTCAGAGTTATATACCTAATTACAAAGTTCATTAAATATGCAAATGAACCCTTAATTAATTTCACACTACTAAATGCTTTACACTACAGTTAGATATCAGTCGGATCAGTATCTGCAGCAGATTTCATCACATTTGGTGAAGTTATATCGGAGTTATATGACTAATTACAAAACTTCATAAAATATGCAAATGACCCATTTATTAACTTGACACTGCCCAATGCTTCTAAGTATAATTAGATATATATCAGATCAATATTTGTTGCAAGTATCATCAAGTTTGGTGCAGGAATTTCAGAGTTATCTCACTAATAACAAAAGTTCATTAAATATGCAAATGAGAAGATAATTGACGTGACACTCACAGTATCATCATAATGTTCTAAGATTGTCATCTGTGAAAAGTTTCATGACATTTTGTGCAGTATTTCTTGATATATGTCTACACTGTCATTACCGTCTCCATAGGGAAACCATTGTACGGAAAAAAAAAACGATATTGCATAACTTCATTAATATGCAAGCCTCACTAACCAATATCTAATCACTTCTTGCAAGTAGCACAGGTACCTTTGTACCAAATCTGACTTGAATCCGTCCAGGCGTTTTTTGAGTTATCGTGTAAACAGACAGGCAGACACACACACACACTCACTAACATACAAAGCCACACACACACACACGGACAGACAGACAGACATCGCTATGACAATAGCCCACGTGTTTACACACGTGAGCTAAAAATGACATAAAATTCGGTAAGTTGTAAAGTGTACAGAAAAACGTTTCTTTGTAAGTTTGTCCCGAATTTTACAGACTTATCCCTTTATCAGGGCATTCTTGAAATAAAACATATCAATAGACTCACGCCCTGACCTACTTACAGTTAAGATATGCTCCACCGACTTGATAGGCCAATGGCTGTCTTCAATAGAATAGTGCGAGTGTGGTTTAATTTTACGGTCATATATAACAAAAGTCGACAAGAAGTCAGAGCACGGCATCAGAGAATTAAAGTTTACAGCTGACCAGAAAAGGATATAATACCATTAAAAAGGACATTAAGTTTGGTAAGTTATAAATTGCACCCAAAAAATGTGTGAATTGTCTCGAATTTTACAGACTTCTTATTTTAGGGCATTCTAAAATCCGCAGACTCACAACTTGACCTATTATCAATCGAGCATGCTCAGGTGGCTTGATGGGTCAGTGTCAGTCTTGAAAACATGCAGTGCTCATTCCTGAGCTAGTGGGAACAAAAGACCTTTTGTGCCTACCCACCAGTGAGTCACCACAACCCGTATATGGCAGAGTAGAGTGAGTTGTCTTTTGAATCGGCCCTGGCTACATTAGCAATCTCGTTTAAACATACTGTGGCTGAGAACTGGATGGGCGCCCACTAGGGCGTACAACACAGAGGCTTTACCCCTACCTTTTCACATGGATATTCATATCTTCTTCAAAAATGAAACTTTTGTCTGTGTCATTGATCGATCGAAGCACCGAATTGTTATGTAGGTTATTTCCCCCATGATCCGAGTTTAATTAATCTAGAGCATTCTTAAGGTCATTGCCCTTCAAGACCTTCAAGTCAATTAATCATGTTTACAACTTTTTGGAAATTCAATTAGTCACGAGTGGAGATATTTTAGAGCTGTAATTTGCATATCAATAGAAGTTCTAGATTGTTCTTATATTCTCTTATATAACCTTTTCCGTATAAATACTGGGGCTGCATGGTTTTCAGTCAGACATTTGGGATCGTGTCTCTGACGTGTTACTTGAAGATTTCGGAAACTCCAGCAGACTTTCAAGACAATCACAGCAACATATGAGAGAACTGAATATTGCTTCAACACCCACTTTGAAATATATTAAATCATCTTATAAGTGTACCGAGGAAGAATTGGTATTATGTGCATCTGAAGAGATATTATTGTCTACAATAATGCTGATGTTTAATATCACTACAAGCATGAAATATCGTTAAAAGTTAAAACAATCTTAAAGTAAATCTTAACTTTACTACATATTATGAATTGTATGAATAAAATGTCCATGGTATATGTTTCAAATATCAATAAAAAATGCTGAAAATAATAAATGCTGAATGTAACCAAATCAATGTTCTCTTATGATTTTCGCTTTGTGTGGCTAAAATGAAGGTGTAGATGATGAACCTTTGGTTTTTAATGTTTTAATGGAGAGAATTCATGATGACTCTTTGCATACATGGGGAACTCAAGAGTTGTCAATGTTCTCAAAACAAGATGACTACCGTATATTGACAGTAAATTTCATTTGTGAATTTCACTCCACAATTATTAAGGACGATAATAATTGTGTGTTAGCAAAATTTAAATGTTGAAGTAAATCCAAGAGAACGGAAGCATTCTTTGTCTTATCAGACAATGTACGAAGATTATTTGGTCAATCTGTTTGTAAGACTGGATACTGGTATGTTTATTGGTATGTTTCAGAATGCAAAAGATGATGAATGTATGATATATTGTGTTACGTGAGAAAAAAGGACAAAACGGTGAACTCAGCAATTCCCTTTGAAATAAAATTTATTACGAAATATATAACGCTAATCGCTTAGTCAAGGAATAAAGTACAAACTCAAAGTTTTGCAGGCTACTTATGTTATTGTTATTGTGGGTCTTTATTCAGTAGTTCTAGGCCATTGGCCCAGCATACTTAACATAGTTAGCATCAATATACAAAAAATTGACAGGAAAATAATAATTACAAACACTCAGAAAAATTGATTATCATTTATCTCATTTCTCACTTTCATAGCGTGAAAAGTGAAAGCGGCTAGACGTTGCATTATATTTGGATCATCAGATGTCATCAGAGAAATAAATTTTCTTTCTGTTGGTGGACTGAAATAATAACGAGGAATATACTTCATCCTTAAGTTATCAAAAAAAGTACAAAGTAAAACAAAATGGTATTCATTTTCGACTTCGTTACTATCACATAGCAAACATACTCTTTCATTTGCATCATTTTTCAATTTTCTGTCAGTCTCAATACGCAAATAGTGAGAAGAGCATCTCAATCGAGCTAACATAGACATGTGTACATTAATTTTGACAACAGAAAGATATTTTTCTGGTGTAAGTGAACACTTAAGTTCTCGATAACAAGAAAGTTTATCAAGGCTACAAATTTCACTGTACCAATGGTCATGCAAATAACTCTTTAAGTTCTCTACAAAAGTACATATGAAGCTATTCTCATCGGGAACTTCTTGTTGCTCCCATACTTCTTGCAAATTACAGAGACACAGTAAGTTTTTGACGTGGTGTATCCATGTGGGTTTCGACCTGACACCAGATTTATCAATGTGATAGAGCATTTCATAACATTTCCTTGGATAGCGGTTTTCTGGCATTTTTAAAAGTTTACACCAATATTTAACACATTTTTGGCTGTATACAACTTAAACTGGAATCTGCCACACCCGCGCAACACTGCAACATTTGGGGTATTACCTGAAACACCAAGAGAACTCTTACATGCCAAATACTGGATTCTTTCAAGATAATCATATTTTGCATAACCCCATACTTCTGAGCCATAGGTCAGTATTTGCAACACCATTGAATCAAAAATCTTGAAAAAGGTATCATATGTAAAACGACCTGTCTTGTTACTCGCTCTAATAATACCCATTAGTACTTTTCTTACTTGTTGTGCAAGTGTTTTTGTGGACATTGTCCCCTGCAACCTACAGGAAAACAGAATACCCAAATACGTATAATACGACACAACGTTAACTTTTTCTCCATTAAAAAAACATTTTTCTGTTTTTGCAAGGTAACCACCAGCTTTAAATACAACTACTTTGGTCTTCTGTAAGTTTACCGTCATTTTCCATTTTTTACAATAGGAATGCAAAGAATTCAAAAGGCGCTGCAGACCAATTACAGTGTCAGAAAAAAGTACAACTCATCTGCGAATAATAAACATAATATTTCAGTTAAAGAAGGAGAAGTTGTATACCACGCTGACCACTATCAGGCTACTTATGTCTGAGACGGCAAAAAACTCCAAAAACAGATAATGAGACAGACGATGCAATCCTTTGGCCTGCTTGCAGGCTCGAGGTTGCTCAAAGTCCTCAATAGAATGTGTAGAGTAGTTAACAATGAATTTTTCAATTTCACATTGCATTAATGCAAATTGGACACTCGTGTGAACTATCAAATAAGAGGGTTACGGTTCTACTTTGCAGCTCAACATCGTCAATTTTCTTGAAGTATATATGTAAAGCTTTCAAATGACGTATGATGTAGCTTTATTTTTGAGTTGGGCACATTCAACTTTTAAAATAAGCCCCTTTTGAGGATTTGCCGTTCGCCCAATATCAGAGTATTGATGGTGCAAAAGAGAGTGATCTGGTTGATCTAGACAGGAAAATAACCATTCTGTTCGCATAAAGCATTGTTTGAACACACACAAGCTCTTATCTAGAGAAGATTTCCTTTTATAGCGTTTCACGTTGTTATAAGTGTATTCTTGCCTTGAGCTTTCAGTCAGCCTGTCAAAAGCTTCCCACAGTCAAGCCCAACACAACGACATATGTGTTTAACAGCAATTACTCGAACCATTACCAATACAAAGCCATCACAAAGCAACTTTGAAATTCCCTTTTCCGCGCTAGTTATGGAGTGTCGTACCGTTTATTCGCAAAAACATATCATGTTTTCCGCGACTTTCATACCATATCGACGATTTCAAATCGTCATGCTTTCTCGATAATATGTGGTCATGAATGGCTGCCGGCCTTTTATAAGACTACTGCTACCAAGCTAATGTGCTTAATAAATACAGAGACACACTTTAAGGGATAGACATATACTTCAAAATATGTGGGATACTTTGCAAGTCAATTATGGACTCATACTTACTTGCCCAAAGAAATTACAGTTACTCGGATCCCGTTTTGCATGGTGCCATAACATCAACATTTTTGTTTTACTTTAGTATTAGCCAGAATTAAAGCTTTGCTAGCAATGCTGTTTACGGCTTCGATCTACCAAATATTTACTTCGCTGATTTTGATCTCAGACTATTTCTATTGTTTCTTCTGCGTATAACTCAATTGAAGCATCTACTTATGGTTATCAATTTAGCATATTAAGGCTCTGCAAAGACTGAGTATGGGTCAAAGAAACGGTGGCCGAAGAAAGGTATTCAAGAGAACATAGTGTAGGTCATTTCGTAGGTAAATGTCTAGTCTTCAACGAGAGCCTATGCACGAAAATACAAACCACTGGATTCTGAGGAAATAGAAAGTTTCGAAATATCGATTCATTGGCATCTTCTGTCACACTTTGTCTTTATGCTATTATTTGCAGTATGTATTATAAATATATTCGTTCAGAAGCTATAGGGATGTCAGGGACAAACACAACTGCTGCATTTAAAATTTGCATAATCCATTAATAGCACCTTACTATCCTTGTACTCACACACAAATGACACACACACATAGTTGAACAAACCATTGGACACTCAACATTTTTGTTAGTATTTTATTATTATTTTATATACTATATCGATATAATAACATTAGTACTGAGATACAAAAAGTCAAAGAAAATGAAATGATTATGAAAAAACAAACAAATACATACAGTGAAAGGAAATCTTTCAAATAGATGGTGAACATTTATCAAGCGGGTACTTCACTAAATTTCAACCACTGCCGAAAACTCTATCCTTTGATAAAATACCTTTAGAATTTGGATGAAATTTTTGGAAGTAAAGTTTTGATTTTGGTGCGCGAAATGATATCTTTTGACGCAGAAAACTAACAAAGAAATAACATGCTTAAGATTACACAAACAAATACATAGCGTGAAATAAAATGAAAGGGGAATCATTCAAATAGGTAGTATACGTTTAATAATGCGGGTAATGTGCTAAATATAGGAAGCATGATATAATAATAATATTTATTTCTTTAAAGCGCACTACACATACGTCTCAGTGCGCTTTACACATTTAAAATTGATAAAATACCAGCAAAGCATGACAAACTTAAAATGTAAAAACAATCAAATTAGGCTAAAAACGTACATGGTTAAAAATGATGAAAATTTCTGCAGAGTAAAAACAGTCAAACTACAAAAAACATTATTAAAATTCTACAGAGTAAGTAGCAGAAAACGTTAAAATAAATCAAGCATCAGCGGTTACGGTAAAATGGTGACCCTTCCAAAACATTAGTAATAGTGCTTTAAAAAAGGTGAGTCTTTGAAACGCGCTTAAAACAGTCAACGGAGCTGGCTTTACGAATTTCAGGAAGCAATGAGTTCCATAAAGAAGGTGCGCAGACAGAGAAAGCTCTCTGCCCATATGCCTTGTTGAACGTTCCACGCGGTGGCACTACGCGTAAGGAATCACTCGATCTGAGATCTCTGGCAGGGGTGTATATCTCGATCAGATCCATGAGATAAAGTGGAGCAACATGATGAACTATTTTAAAGGTCGTCAACAAGATTTTGAATTTAATTCTAGCTTCTACGGGCAGCCAGTGTAGATCAATGAAAACAGGTGTGATATTATCAAATTTACGAGTACGCGAGACAAGGCGAGCTGCAGCATTCTGAAGTGATTGAAGGCGTCAGAGCTGAAATTCCCAACACCATACAAAAGACTGTAGCAGTAATCCAGCTGACAAGTAATAAATGCATGGACCATCTTTTCTGTGGTGGGTTTGTCCAACAATTGACGGATCTTGCCAATTCTAAGCAATGCATAAAATCCATTCTTACAGATGTGGCTGATATGGTCTGACATCGAGCCGTCATGGGTAAGTTTCACACCGAGATTGCGAACTGTAGCAGAAGGGGCAATATCTGACTCGCCAATCCTTAGACTTGAAAGTTTCACTGCATCGGATCTGAGACGAGACGAAAACTGAACAACCTCTGTCTTCTCATCATTAAGTATAAGCATATTGGATTTCATCCAGCAGCGGATTTCGTTGGCGCATACCTCGACAGAAACTCGAACTTCATCAGGTCTGCTACACACAACATAAATCTGTGTATCATCCGCATACATCATAGGATTAAAACCATGCTGGACGATGATGTCTTCAAGTGGTGATGTGTACAGAGTAAAAAGAATCGGGCCCAGAACTGAGCCCTGAGGAACACCATACTTCATGTGTGTACTAGCTGATGCTGCAGAGCCAACTTTGACGCACTGATTGCGATGGATGAGATACGACTTGAACCACGATAGAGCTGTACCTGTGACACCGAACCGAAATTGAAGTCTATGAAGTAGTATCTCATGATCAACTGTGTCAAAGCCGCCGACAAGTCCAGCATGATGAGGAGAAGAACGTCGTTTTTGTCATTGAGAGCAAGCATGATGTCATTATGGACACGCAGAAGGGCAGTCTCTGTACTGTGATGAGCGCGATATGCGCTCTGGAACTTGGAAAACAGAGATTGATCACTGAGGTAACTGCTCAACTGCGATGCAACGATGCGCTCAAGAACTTTACATAAGAATGGTAGATTTGATATCGGTCGATAACTCTTCAGGATGTTTGGGTTGAGGTCCGGTTTTTTTAGCAGTGGTCGGATGACGGCAGATTTAAAGTGACTGGCACACTTCCAGATGACAGCGATTCATTGAAAAGATGAGCCACGAATGGCGATAGAACACTGGCAAATTTCTTCATATAGTTCGCTGGCAGTACATCAAGATCACATGATTTTGGCGCTGCTCGTTTATATGATATGAAGTTCAAACTGTCAAAAATTCAACCTTATGATAAAATACTTTTAGAAAATGATGATATTTTTGCAAGTAAAACTGTGATTGGGGTTAACAAAATTAAAATTGTTATTCAGGTTTAAAAATAGACAGTTTTTGACTGGTAAAAATGAAACTGTCAAAGTGACATCCATATCTAAAATACACCAATTTTTACGTTGCTTTAATGTGGTTTTGTGAAAACATGGTCGAATGTTGTTTCATCATTATTTCTGTCATCAACAAGCTGTTGCTAGTGTTTTTAGTGATAAAATTTGAAAACCTCCTGAGCTTGCTCTTTTTCCTGATACTTGAAGTTTTTGAATTTGTAGCAGTTACAATTGCAAATGTACTCAAGCATCTAGGTATATAATTCATTCTCAGTTAGAAAACACATTTGAAGCTGAAAAAGTATTGTTCTATTATTTTCAGGTTTACAAATATGACTGTAAGAAAGTAAACTTTTATGTGTCGTCGAAATTTTGATTTAAATGTCAAGTTGCAGAGCTTTTCGTCTAATGAAATACCATATTGTCAGTCTGGTTAATTACAAAAAGAAATCACCCAGAATTGGTAGCTTTGTGTAATGTTGGGATTAAACATTCTCTCCAATCTTTACTGCTATTACACTTATATATAAAATCGTTCTAGCGAATTCGCCAAATTTATATAATATGCAAAATATAAGCATGAAATATTGGGAAATCAAAGGTTATTATCAAACTTCAGAAATTATATACCTGACCTCCGTAGCTAACGTCAATAAAAATATATAGCAAATACAGTCAAACTTCAGAAATTATATACCTGACCCCCGTAGCTAACGTCAATAAAAATATATAACAGATACTGTATATTTGTCTTATTAGAAAATATCATATTTCTCATTTGGATTAGTCGAATGATAGTTCTTTTATTGCGGATGTATTGTAAGTAAAAACTGTAGACTGAATACTCAATAATAAACAAGATCATTCGCATTACATGTTAGATGCAAGGTATCTATACTACTCATAAACATACTTTTTGAAATATGATTATTATCTCCTGTATAAAAATGCGTAAACTCATTTTGATCAAACTTCTGCAATACATCTTTCTATGTGAAATTTATTTTGTAATATATTTTTAAGACACGACCGGTGTTGTCTGATGTATACTTATTCTCTCGTTCTAATATTCTTTGCCTTCCCCTTTTGGTCTACTGAAAGGCAAATGGTGTACGCATCACTTAATACTGTCTCAATTTATTTACTTATTTATTTATCTGACCAGTGAAGATGTAGAATAAATATTTTTAAAATTCTATATCATAGGGCATTCATTCTTAAATGACCTTCAAATACAACGTCACAGAGCATTCAGAGAAGAAGATGTCACTTTCTTATCGTCATATCTACTTTGGAGGTCCTGTTAATGGAGTTGAATATCTATGGCAGAAGCATTAATTAATCTATAAGGCTTCTTGATAAACATTTAATAAACATAGACATGGTCGTGGTAAATATGGGTTAGCTTCTAAGATTATGATAAAATCGTTATTCGCTATGAACTTGCTCGAACATTGTCTTAAACTGCATCAAGAGTGAGGTTAGCTTCTAAGATTATGATAAAATCGTTATTGGCTATAAACTTACTCGAACATTGTCTTAAACTGCATCAAGAGTGAAGTGAAACGTGTCTTCTACAACGATCACGAAAAACAAGCAAATACAAACAAAATAAAACGATATCCCAGTTTTCAAAGTCTAGGTCAGTTTTTTGCAATTCTATTTAAAACATTACGTTTCTTTTTGCAAATTATCGCTACATCTAAATGGTATTTGTACGGATATAGGAGTGATTAGTAGCTCAAAAAGTTGGAGAATAATTTTTTTTTGTTTACTTCTTCAGGATTTTCAAAATTTCTGCAACATGTCTTTCCATGTCATCCGTCTTCTTTTCAACATTAATTTGTTTCCATTTTCTCTACCTTCTCTTCCACTTTGAGAATTCTCTCCTGAACTCTCTCCAAGCTTGTGTTGTAAATGACAGTGATAAATATGAAAGTAGTATAATATGGGAAGAACTTTCTTTACAAAATCATACTTCTAAGGTAAAATGTGGCAATAAAGCTGCATATATTTCCACGCCTAAATTTTACGCACTTTATAGCAAATAGTCTTCCCGTGTTGAACTTTGAACTTAGGATGATTTCACTACCATGCACGGTTTGGATAAAACGGAAAATTTAATTTTCTCACAGAATTAAGATACATGAAGCTAATTTTTTTGTAATGTCAAACATCAAGTATAAGGCAAAATAACCACGTCTGCTGGCACCTGATTAACACATATTTTGCGTGTGTGTAATAGACAGACTGTATCTCTTGAATGGTCAAAATTTACGACGTCGTGTAGGCAGGAGCAAAGGCTAACAAGCTGCTATATGAAAGTTAACGATCCTAAGAAGGTTGTTTTTTGGTGAGTCAGGAATTTGGAGATGTAATTCTGTATACGAGCTGTTATTATATTGACTGAACCAGACAGGTCATACGAGGTCACCTGATAAGCTCTCGTTAGTGTTGTCACCAACGTTATTAATAACTTTAAAATGATAACCTTTGCTCGCTTCGCATCGATGGGCTCAACAGAAACGCAAATATCCGAACAGTTGTTTTATGTTTGGCCTGTTGCAGGCAACAAGATGTTCACGGACACGGGTCTTCACAGCCTGTCCCTCTGTAGGTGGACATTGTTATCATGTAGATAGGTGGGAAATATAAGTTTTGTAAGGCTTAGCACTTTAGTGGACGTGGATAGAACGCTGTTGCCTGGCACAAACTCATTCGAGGAGGGGTTTGGTTAGGGGAAGACTCTCCACAGTCGCTGTGCCTTGTTTCATGCGCGCCGCGATGGGCTTGCTTTGGAAGGCTACGTTGTGCATGCTGTGCAGCTTGTGAGAGGACGCGCTGCTAGACACAGCGACTGTCGGTTCTTGCAAGGGTATGAATATTCATGAGGGTAGTGCCGTCAAAAGAAAAGCGTATCTAACTGGGCGGACAGAATATTATACCTGTAGCTAGTAGACCTATGTACGAGGTATGTGTTCATTTGTCATTTTTAATCTTATTTTGCTATGGTACTTGTCATTTGATTTTGATTGACGGATGTGTGGAGTTCAGTCTATAAAGTACCCGGATCAGGCAGAAATCCGACCGGTCGCTTGCGAGAACGTCCAGACCCTTGGATTCGCGTCGCGTCTCTGAAGGACGCGAGCGTGTTCAAACTCGACTCTGCAGTCTAAGATAAGTTCCAATTTATTTTGCATCATACATTGAGTAAAACCAATTCTTTCTCTCAACATTTTGAGAACCCCTCTTGTAGCTTTCAATTTTTGAGTGACGCCGTCCCCCTTAGATTCCTCCGACCCTGGAAAACAAGACAACACCACTTTGAAGCCTAAATTTAAATAAATGTGCCGCATCTTGCAATTCCAATGTCATTATTGTTACCGTATCACGTCAGAGAGAGAGAGAGAGAGAGAGAGAGAGAGAGAGAGAGAGAGAGAGAGAGAGAGAGAGAGAGAGAGAGAGAGAGAGAGAGAGAGAGAGAGAGGCAATGGGAAAAAACGATAAATTTTGACGATATTTTCCTTGTACCGGTAAACTTGTATTTACGTTATTGTACATTTTTGTAATTTGTCGTTTCTCATTTGTTTATTTTTGTTTTTTGTTTGTGTTGTACGTTATTTGTCCTGATGTATTCATATACCAATATAAATGCCAGACTTCCAACTTAAAGATGTTTGCCTGCAATACGCACATACAATTAATGTTGCACGCCTGGCGCTTTTTTGTAGGATTGGCATTACTTTGATAAACGGTAAAAAAGATCCAAAATTTCTACATAATAAATTATTTAATGCTTGATTTGAAGAAACTTGCCGCATTATGCATGCTTTCTTACGTTTTAGATTCAGAGTTTGTTTCTCGCTCCGTCCTTTAAATATCGGTTCCACATTACGTCACTGATCGGAGGGTAACTTTAGCGTGAGCTTCTTCGACTGCTTTCCCGCACAGTTCTATCGATCGTTTCATGACTTGCTGTGCAATGATGACGTCACTCATATCTGTACTTTCGTCAAAAGTCATATCAATCCCGCCGCTGTCAACGTCATCGTCACAGATGAAAACGGCATATTTGTATGGCATAGTTGATTTCTACTGTCAATTCAACTCAAATTCCCTCCTCCGCGTGAACCATAACTACTATCGAGGATTATTTTCAACCTACGAGTAGGGTTTCAGCTAAATGGGGTAATTTTTGTCAGATAAGTTTTAATTTGTCAGATACTCGTCAGCAAAGCTACTTTCTCGTTCGCCGAGGTAGACTTTTCTTCCTCAATAGGGGGCGCTGCCACGTTTACGAAGTGTTATATCTGAGCTGCAGCTACCAAAATGACGGGCTTGCAATCAATAGAAATAATTACAAACATTAGAGAAGCCGGTACAAATAGACAAGTGGAATTACAGCCAGAAACGACATTAAGCCAAGAGTCAAATTTGTCCAAAATTTGACGGAGGACATTAATCTCATAGACAATTTAAAAACACTTCTATATTCAGTCATTGTAATTCAACAAAACTACTCTGGGAATGATTTTCGTCAGAAGATATGATCTAATCACAGGCCTAATCACAGAATGTTTGGCCAAAACTTCTTAGGTGATTGGAAATGTCAAATTTGTAGACAAGATGAAAGCCTTGAACACATCTTATTTCATCGTCACTATGTTGGATAAATTTGACAATATGTAATTATCATTTTATTAGAAAACAATTGAAATACAAATGTGCAAAAATGTGTGAAACCAATCGTGTGCAATTATCTATAGCTTTACTTTCGCTGAAGGAACAAAGTCATTTCTTTGAATTAAGGGACAGTAGCTGTAACAACTTGTCCTGGTTTTCATCTGGATGAGGAAAAACTGAAGGAATGAACTCATTTGTTTGATGGGACAGCAGCCGTGCGTTTTGATGATATTAGCTGATGCCGCTGGATGATAAACTGAAATAGTCAAAAAAGAAGTGCTTTCATTAGCTTCTAGTTATCGGTATAGGAGCAAAATGCATATGGTTCTTGGAATATTCATCTCAAGAACTTTCGGACGAGAAAAAACAAAATAGAAATTAAAGCTGCAAGCAGCGTTGGCGGGGCCCAAGCAGTAAACATGGTTGAAAGTTCTTGCATTAATGATATTATGTGCAAAATTCGAGCTTGGAAAAGTAGGATTTTGAACATCATCTCATAGTTACTGTACATTTCATCTGTAATTGCATGTTTTACGGAAAATCCAATATGGCGGCCAAACCACGTGACCAATCAACACGCCTTTCGCAAACTTGAAAGAGATCACACTTAAGATGTTATATGTCAAATTTCAGTCAATTCAGTATGTTTGTTTTGGAGAAGAAGATTTTTAAAGATTGAATCACGATTTCCAATATGGCGGCTAAACCAGGAGACCGATCGAAACGCCTTTCCCAAACTTGGAAGAGATTACACTTGAGATATTACATGTCAAATTTCAGTCGAATCGGTGTTTTGGTTGTGGAGAAGAAGATTTTTAAAGATTAAATCACGATTTTTTCAAAATCCAATATGGCGGCCAAACCACGTGACCGATCGAAACGCCTTTCGCAAACTTGAAAGAGATTACACTTGAGATATTACATGTCAAATTTCAGTCGAATCCGTGTGTTGGTTCTGGAAAAGAAGATTTTTAAAGATTAAATCACGATTTTTGCAAAATCCAATATGGCGGCCAAACTACGTGACCGATCGAAACGCCTTTCGCAAACTTGAAAGAGATCTCTCTAAGGATGACATGAGCAAAATTTCACCTCAATCGGTGAATTGGTTCTGGAGAAGGAGATTTTTAAAGATTAAAATGGTATTTTTCGAAAATCCAATATGGCGGCCAAGGTCACGTGACCGCATGCAATTTTATTTGCCAATCCTTAAGACCTTGGGTCATGCTTGCTATATAAAAAAATTCCAACTGACTAGACCCCTAGGTCAGCAGGAAATGCCATTTTTAGGTTTTCGGAAAATCCAATATGGCCGCCCCGGTCACATGACCAATCAAAATTTTAAGGATAATATGCACGAGTACCCATAAGTAGCTATTAGCACTGCAAGTTTGAGAAGTTTCTGTCATGCGGTTTCTGAGATCAAGAGTGACAAAAAAAGGGACAGTAGAAGAAGAAGATGAGGAAGAAGAAGAATATT
>NC_091930.1:1167500-1247500 GCF_041260155.1 Ptychodera flava | reverse complement strand
CAAGAAATGTTCTAAAATATTCCTCAGCATTTTTGCTTTCAGTGGCAGCTACTTGGTTTTATGATAACCAAATTAAAAAAAAAAGAGAAAATTAAAAACAAGTTGGCTTTCACCAATTTTAATTCCTAATGTTTAAAACTTTCAACGTGAGTCTGCAAATATTCAGCATCATCAAATGAAAATGTATGCTGAACGTGTGCATGTACATGTACATCTCACTTTCCAGAAATATCTGGATATCTGCAAATGATGTACCATTAAACTTCAAGATATATATCACTTTGCCAATTATCTGCTCCCTGATTTTCTGTTCACCATTTCTGACTGACATCTTTGCTTGTCTTTGTGTGCATCATATGTATCAGTGAGACATAACGAAAAAAGTATTCATATTTAGTAATTAACTTTTCTTTAGAAATTTACAACCAGATATGTTTATTGCTACCCTTTCCAAAAGTGTGCCACTTGCAGTCCCTGCAAATCATTCTTTTTATAGTCACATAACCCTGAAATGATTTGTTATATCATCGATTAATGTCCACTAGGCCCTACAGTTCCTGCAACTTGTTAGACTAGATATGTCTATAATGTACCGTATAAGCATGCATGTATATATTAGGGGGGGGGCATGGAAAAAAAACAGGAAAGATGAGGGGGGGCATAGATTTTTTCTATAATTTACTAGGGGGGGGCCATGGAAAAAAATCACCGAGAAAATAGAAAATCCTCCACCCTCCCCCTGGAAGTATATTCTGAATCGTCCCTAAGTTGAAATAATTACCCGGTACCAGAAATCAAAAGAGACGACAAAGGTAGAATCCACGGGCACTTTTGACCATTGGGACCACAGGCGTGCGGACACTGCATGCACCGTGAGGCCGAAGGCCGAACCTCGGTACTGTATAATACAGTACCGAGGTTCGGCCTTCGGGCTCACGGTGCATGCAATGTCCGTCACTTCCCATCCGACGACGATCTAGGAAACATTCCGTACGCCTGTGATTGGGACTGTAAGATCTACACTCTCTCTTTGTTTTTGAAAACAAACAAACATTTACGCTTTCTTTTTTTCAAATTGTACAACGCTGATTTTAAACTTATTCAGAAAAAAGTTCGAAACATGAAGTTACACGCGAATGATATTTGGGTACGATTCAAATTTTGTTCTCTCTCTCTCTCTCTCTCTCTCTCTCTCTCTCTTTCTCTCCCTCTCTCTCTAAAAAGTACACGTCATTAGAGAAAAAAAAAGTGTTTGGAATCAAAGAAACACTGCCCTGCAGTCTTTTCAACAAGTTTATTCCTGTGTTAAAGAGGATTATGGAAGTGTCATAGCCTTTTGCTTTACATGGAAATTGTAATCTGGTGAAGTTTTCCCCAGAAAAAATTCTCTGACAGCGTTATTGGTCATAGCGCCCTCTTGCGATACGATGTCAAACTCGAATTCAGTTGAACTGGCCATTCAGTTGAAACGTGGCGACCTATGTTGTGGGTCGCTGTCCGCGCTCCCCATGAAATCCATGAAATCTACGGATATTATACTCACTTTGATGTAATCAAGGCATCGCTATAAACAAAAATGTCATTGGAATGTCCAGGTATGTTTTCGCACACACATCTCTGTGAAAAGTCATTAATTTTTCGGATAAGTTTTTGCCAATGCGATGCAACGGGCTATCTGTGTAGCGAACGATGTGAAATCTGCTGCCGGATTCATCTCAAAAAACATTTAAAATGTAAAAATTTTAATATTTTTGTGGTGAACACCAACTATTTTAGCCACATTAGGAATTAATTCAAATGTTTGATCCAAAATTGACTGAAAATACCAAAATCTTTAAATTTTACATCAAAAATTCAACATTTTCAGCCCATCC
Source organism: Ptychodera flava (assembly GCF_041260155.1). NCBI lineage: Eukaryota > Metazoa > Hemichordata > Enteropneusta > Ptychoderidae > Ptychodera > Ptychodera flava. The sequence continues at coordinate 1,245,626 of NC_091930.1, read as the reverse complement.
GTAGCATCCTGTTGTGTAAAACTAGTCTGGAAAGTTGTGGATTTTCACCAGAAATACACCTGCAGACTTGACATGTTATAATGTCATGTCTGTTTCTGTGTATGTTTCTGTACACTCATGCACACAACTGTGAAAGTCAACAAATTATTCTGACAAATATTTCACAAAATATTGCAACAGGCTGCTGTCAGAAAAATTTGAAAATATATATATAAACATATCATTGACACTACAGTATTTTTCAAAACATTTTCATGAAACAGTTCGTTGAAGTGAAATGTTGATGTTTGATCCAAAACTACCAATAAATCATAGACCCTCAAGGGTCTGTGAGTAAATATGCAAATTACTGAAACGACAGCAAAAAATATACATTTACAGCCTGGCAGTTGCAATGAGTTGTGTAAAATTTGTAGATTTTTAGTCCCCACGGACACCGTCCGGGGGGACTTATAGGTTTGGTCATGTGCGTGCGTGTGTGCGTGCGTGCGTGTGTGCATGCGTGCGTCTGTCCGTCCGTTCACGCAGATATCTCAGAGATGCAAGGAGCGATTTCATTCAAACTTGGTACAAGGATTACTTCATATGTCATACACATGCACGTCGATTTGTTTTGTGATACGATCCAATATGGCCGCCAGGCGGCCATTTTATTACGATTTTTTCATGTACAGAGCCATAACTCAGACATGTTTCAACCGATTTTATTCAAAGTTGGTACAAGGACATTGACCAATGTCATAGATATGCACGTCAATTTGTTTTGTGATAATATCCAATTCTCGCTACCTTAACTAGGTTTTGACCCCCTAAGCTAGTTATAAAAGTCCCGCTCAGTCGACCACTTTTAAAAATGGCGGACAGGTTTAAACAAATGCGACGAGAGCAGCTGCAGAAATTTCTTCGTGATAGAGGAATTTCGTATTGCGGAAAGAAAAAGAATGAATTAATTGAGTTGGCGGAAAAGGCAGAATTAAGGTATGAAGTGTAGGAGAAATGTGATCACGAGATATCGGAACGAAGCCGGAGACTTGTTGTGGACGACGATGGGAAAAGTGTTGATTTGAATGGCAAAGCTGTTGTCTGGGACCGAGACTTGCAGAATACGCCTGCACTAACGCTGGGCGATGTTTTTGCGTACATTGTTTCTCACTGCAAGTGGACTTCCGAGAGACTAAGTAACTATAAATGTGATGATGGATATCTGATGTTCAAGGACGGTCATGTTGAATGCGTTAGTATCGGCATCATTAACAACAACAACCACTATGTCTATCTAAAGGGGGCTGTGAAACCTGAGCAAAGACAAACTGCAGGTCGCTATGAGACATGGGTTTTGATGACAAAAAATGCAGTAGTACTTTCAGCTGGCTGTGCATGTGTAGCCGCGTAAGTATAGCTTTCATGATCTTATTTACCATGCATATCAAAATTTTCGCCCTGTACACAGAAATCTACTTGAACAGTGTGTTTATGTCGAAATGGGTAGAATAACAGAATGCAAAACATTCCCCTGATGCACTTGTAAATTGTAATTTGTAGTCAATGTGTGACCCTGATCTTCAGGTGTTGTGTTTTGTTTTGCACTACAATTAAAATTATTGTACGATTTCTGAGTTTGTCCTTGTGGCCCAGGGCGATGCTAAACACGTCATAAACAAAACAAAGGATGAAATAAGTCTGGAAGAGTAATAACACCAAAGATGTAATATTTACACACAACAGAAGAAATTAGTAATTAACAGAAGAACTGTTATGAAATCATGGTCAACAAAACATAGAAGTAACACATTGAACTTTAGTGAGTAATAGTGTATCTACTAGAGTAATAACAAGTGAAGGAAAGAGATGATCTGTTGGTAGTATCACGTTGTTTGGCTGACCAATTATTATTGTATAGATTCAGTGTTATGATAAATATTGTAGCAACAAAAAAATGCTTTGCAGGAATAATGATAATTTGCAGGGTATTAGAAAATTGTGGTGTACCTTACTGTACCACTGAATAGTGCACAGGTCAGATGGAGGTGTACAGGTAACAGAATGAAGACTATACTTCCATCAAAATAATTTGATACTTAATGCAAAAAATCTTTGTTGCACATCGTAATTCCATGGGATTGCACATTTCAATTCCATGGGATTAAAATACATAACTTTAATCAAGAAGCATTTCCTTTTTTGTAAACGGCTCAGAGTGGAAGAACATTCAGCTAACAAGTAGTTACTTTGCATGTTAAAAAGTTATGTCACATCTCCTGTATTTTCACTTCCTACGTGTAAGCTGTAAGCTGTACAAGATATGTCTTTCTCACAGTTCTGTTGATATTGTATTTTCTAACATTTAGAGATGACGGCTCTTGTAAACATGTCACATGTTTGTTGTTTGCCGTGGCAGACTTCAATGACAGGAGAACAGATAGACATACAGCAGTTGGAACTGATAACAGGTGTGAGTGGTCAAGACCAAGAAGGGAGTCCCAGCCTGTGGTAGTCACAGACCTTGACTATCGCAAGGACAAGACAACACCAAAAAAGCCAGGTCCAACACCCTCAAATTACAGACCACTGAAGTCATTGGAGAATGGGGATATTATAAGGATCCGCCAACACATGACTCATGTAAGTTTATGGCACATTATTGTCATTCCTACTTTGCAAACATTGCATTATAGGCAGCATTCACAGAGATGGTCCAGTACATGTAGCTGACTTTTTTTTCCAGGATTTTTATGCCATTTGTAAACTTGTTGCTGCATGCATAGATTATAGTTTCTTGTTCTGCCCAGTAAATCATGTGGAAAGAAACAATATTTGACCAGTAAACAAAAACTCTGCGTTTCTTCTAGTGTTCAAAGTATAATTTATATCATGACATGATTTCAGTTGTTCACAAACTATGGCAGGTGATGCAAACAGACTGTGTTGATAAGCTGAATACTTGGCATTTCAAAATAGTGAGTTGTCCAGGAAATAATCATTGATACACATGAAAAGAAATGCTGAAAAAAATTACAGCAACTGTCCCTTTGTCTGATTAGTTGAATCATTTTTGTTTTTAAATAACTTTTTGTTGAGATTCTTTGCAATACTGCCATTTAGCTATAGCTGTAGATTGTCCCTCATCCCTTGGTGACTAGTATTACAATGTATGATCACAATCCTTGCTGATAGGGTGAGGATGTCAACAAAACCATTTTTGTCTAATTCAAATTTGCAACTGTTTTAACACCCAATAATATGGGTCAAAATAGTGGTAAATGTTAGAAAGAACTATGAGAGCCATAACCAAACTAATTATTTATTCATATACTGTTTAGTGAGATTGACCCTTAGTTTTTATCTGTGTATCATTACATAGTCATGTTATCTGTTTGGCAGGTCTGTGAGACTGATCACCCTGGTGCTCTGTTGTTGAAGCTAGTCTCTCCACCTCCAGATGTGCAATATAATTCTGTACCAAGCATGGTGACTCTATATCATCAGTTCCAACAGTCTTCTCTATCTGATGACTTTATTGAGTATATGGTTGAAAATACAACTCAAAGTCATCATGAATATCTACAAAATCTCTATCAGAATACTCCAGAGTGGGAGGCAGTACGCAAAGGTAGAATTACAGCTAGTATAGCAGATGCTGTCAGAGCTACAAAAAACACAAGCCATGCAAAATCACTACTGGACAAGATAATGGGCACAGCTGCAAGCCTGGAAACGATCAAATATGTAAAACATGGAAGGAAATATGAGACTGTGGCTAGACATTTGTACTATATGCAGGAAGGACAAAAGCACAAGAATTTTAAAGTTAATGAATGTGGCTTTTTCATTTATCCAGATAGTCCATTTATGGGTGCATCTCCCGATGGCATGGCTGTCTGTGAATGTGTACCAAAAGAGTTATTGAGATTAAGTGCAGTTTTAAGCATCAGAACACTTTTCCCTGGGAAATTCCTGAGCTTGACCCAGATTATCATTTCAATATATCAAACGAAAGACTGACTCTAAAAGAGAAATCCCCGTCGTATAGTCAAGTACAATTCCAAATGGGAGTTACTGGTGTGCCTCAATGTGATTTGGTATTTCATACTAGGAAAGCTATAGCGGTTATAAAAATCCCTTTCAATAAGGCAATATGGGATATTCTTAGAGAAAAAGCAAGAGCATTTTTTCTTGATAGGGTAACACCTCTCCTTCATTAAACTGAAGTCTGGAAGGACAAAAGGACTGACATCTGCTACTTAGAGTGCCAATACCTTTGATTTTTTTGAGTTTCTGTTTTGACACCAACCATGGTTTCTTGTTCAACTGCCCAAAGTATGTTTAAACACTATTTTGCTTGTCAACGTAGTGTCGACGTGTAAGATGCACTGTTCTTGTTTACATTTGAATTCTAGTCAAGACCAGAATTCACTTGTCAACAATAGCAATGCAGTCTGTACATTCACAAGCTGAGTTGACAAGATGATTAGTGTGTGTGTGTATTTGGACATGCTACGGAAAGTAGAACAATAACTATGTTTGGTATTAAAACAAAAATAACAAAAACTAATCAGAAGTTGGAGTTACTGGCCCTTTAATTCTACACCTGTATTGAATCAATGAATACTGTTGTTATTGTGTTACTGTTTACCTTGCCCTGTAAAGGTGAATGTTACTGAGACACATTTCCAGGAAAAACTTGCTGTTTCCTCAGTGTATAGCTAAAATCTGTTGAACAATTTCTTTAAAAAAATTAAAATGATATGCCTTATGTCAGAAAAAAAGAGTTCATGGTTAATCTCAAGTTTTTTCACAAACTTTCACCACATTTATATAACAGAATGTTTAATTCTTGGACAAATTACATTAAGACATTGATTGTAGATGCAAGAGTTTGTGTTGAAAGTATCTTTAATTCCAATGTTCAGTCCATGTGAATGCAAATATACTCAATGTACATTTTTACTGAAACACACTGTTTGTCTTGTCAGTGTAACCTGTAAAAATACAGACAATACCCAGTATATCTGAATTCAGTCCATACTGAAATTTATGGACTGAAAATTAGTTGTTCACAACAACATCAACATTTTTATACACAATTTGTACTGAAAAGCGGAACACTGGAAATATCAAAATAATTTGGGAAATAACGCAAAATGGATACATGTTACTATAACTTTACATTTAAGTCTATTTTTGTTTTGCATTCTAGCGTGTGTCACAAACAATCATAAACTCAAAGTTTGCAAAATCTTTCCATTTATTAGTAATACTCCAATGTGAGATGAATTAACAAAGTCAAAATTTTGTCCAAACTGAACACAGCCTGTACTTCCTTTGTTCACTACCTGATATAAGGCTTCATGTGAATAAGCTATTGGCATACCACTGTGTTGTTGTTTGAGTTTATCACTTCTATAGCTTTATCAGTGTTACCTTGACTCATTTTTGGATGCATGTATAATTTAGTCATGTATATGTACTTTCTGCTCAGTTTTGAAAATAATGCTTGTTTGGACTGTCAAATTGCCAAGCGGTATCACACCTGAACTTGTTTCACAACTTATCAACACATCTCATCTTGGATATCTTGTACAGTAATGAGCATATAATGTAGTACACATTAACCCTTTCATGCCTAACTTTGCTTGGAGTTGATTAAATTTCTCCAAAACTGAAAGAGGTTTCATATTGCACAAAGGTTTACCCCATTTCAGAATATTTTTGTAATTGAATATTCATGACAGGCTGAGAGACAGATAGGAAAGAGCACTAGACCAGCAGAAACAAAAAGTTTGGTGTACATGTGTCTATTTCCATCTGTTTGCATCAATTCAGTTGTCAATTCTTTTTGCATTACTCTGGTTGAAAGTTCTGCAATTAACTTACATGTCTGACACAGGCAGAGCTGACCAAGCCAGAATACCAAGACAATGCCAGAGGTTTGCAGATCTTTCAGCAAGGGTCATACAGAAAGATAAAAAAGACACAAACAGGTGCAGACAGACATGGAAACAGACACAGACAGACCCAGGCATTTTTGTTTCTGTTGGTCTGCCAGTTCCTGTTTGTCAGTCTCAACACAATATTCAGTATCAAAAATAGTGTAAGATGGGGATAAACACACACATGTCAATATGTATTCAGCATCAACAATATTTGACAGGCTTTTTCTTGCTGGATTTAAACTTCTTGAGATGCTTTTCATCCTTACTATAGAACAAAGGACCCTTTGAATTACATAAAGCTGCAACAAGCTGTACAATCATTAATGCAACATCCTTAAGACTTGCAGGGATTTGATGTTTAAGGATACGCCAACATTTGACTCTCTAGATAGCACGTTCAATGTGAATGCGCAGATTTGCAATTTTTCTGGTTTTCCAAATTTCTTTTACATTTAGCCGTTTCTTTTTGCCATTATGCCATTTTCTAGTAAATGGGGGTACAATAAGCGTTGCATCACGCTTTAAAAGTAAATCTTCTATTTGGAAACCCCTATCTGTCATGACTTCATAGCCTGCTTCAATTTTCTCTACCAGTCCACTGTGCTCTGTTATATATTTGTCAGAAACATTCCCTGACCACAAATCACTAACAAAGGTAAAGGCTCCAAATGGTGAAACTCCAAACAGACATTTGTATGTGTTATGGCTTTTATATTGGGAGTATGTTTTGTATTGTTCACTCTTATTACTGGGCTTATCTACAAAAAATTCTGCACAGTCTAATAAAACTCGTGTACATGGAAATTCCTTTCTAAACTCCAACGGCATCCATCCACGAATCTGTTCTTGAGTCGGCCATATCAGCAATGCTGGAACAATAGTTTGATGCAAGTATGATACCCATGTGGTAGTAATTTTAGTAACAGTTGAGGTACTGACACAAAACAAATCTGCCAAAACAAGGAGGGGCAGATTCAGTCGGATACGTATCAAACACATGATAAACTGAAAGTATGCAGGGACCTCTTGACGACGACCAGGGCGCCGACTGCTGTTCTGCTCGTATTTCTTCTCTTTTGCACTGTCTGAAGTTCGCCAAAATTTCATGTAATCAATACCAAACTTTACAGAGTTGAAGATACCTAAAATTAAGACAAGACATTCTTTAATATTTACACATGAACATTAAATTTTATTAAGACATGAAGAATGATTGAGCTTAGCTACACATGCAACTGGATTTTGTCTTTCATCTTCACTGAAATATATCCACAAAATTACAGGCATTTACGGAGGCAGTCAGTATAATCATTCAGTACATTCTACAGAGCATAAATTTCCTTGATACTATTTTAGGCATATTCTATGATGTATTACACCTGCATGTCCTTTTTTATTTAATTTGCAATCTGAACATCTTTGTGATCACATAGAACAAATCAAACTTTAAAATCAAATACAAAATTTAAAATTTAGAAAATTATGCCTCTGTAGGATGGCACTTCCTACCAAATGAAACTTTGGTATCTGTTTTACAGACTGACATTTCAAAAGACAGTGACATCCTTGCAAACTACACAAACTTGATCATATGGACAGCACAATACATATTTATGACAGTTTTAAGAAATCACAAACATATACCTTCCAGCAGACTGCGAGACTGGATACCAGTATAAAAGTTGACTCGCTCATCAGTTTTAGTGATAGCATCAACAATGTTCCCTCCTGGTGGAGATGATGATTTGGCTAAACACTCCAGGTGATCAATATCTTCCAACGTTAAATCAGTTTGGCTGGCAATACTGACAAGGTTAGGTGCAGCACTATGTAGATAATCATGGTCAATCGGTTGTGGTGTACCAACCCAACTCTGTAAAAGAGGCCTCATCCCTGTCAATAAAATAAGGAATAAACAACTGGGAGAAAAATTCCTCATGTTCTACATAATACAATTCTCTTGAATATCATGAATACATTTAGTTTGAAAAGTCTGTTCATGCTCATACACCATGTACATGTTTAAATTCAACATTACTGAAACAAGTAGTATGGTGAAACTAAATTCACTTGATATTGTAGGGCTTGAGGAAGTTGATAAACTGACATATTATTTAAATTTGCCATATGGCTAAGGTAAAGGTAGATTTCCAGATGTTTTCTTTAGAATACTACCTCTCGGAAATGGTTGTCTACATGGACTACCATGCAAACACTTAGCCTTGAGCTCTGTTGAAATATATATGGTAAACTATTTTTTAATCCAGTACTGGCAAAATGTAGGAAGCAAACTTTTTCCTTTGGTAATTCATAATTAGACATAAATATCCGAAAATATTTAGCATTACTATTCTTCATCTTCATGTAATGATTAAATCTATTACAACAACATTGTTTTGTTTATCATTTTGCACAATCAACAAAATGACTGGGGTCAGCAAGATGTGCGATGTATATTACAATTTACCCATAGCACAATGCAATGGAGAAAATAAGCCTTCGCTGCACAGAAGTTGTGTCGGGGCACGTAATCTATTTGCTACGTTTGAAAAGCGATTTAGTTTCAACTTACGTCCGACCGCAACTGTCTTGCCAAAATACGAAGTCGTGACAGGTACATCGTAACATTCCATTTTTTCGCAATGACTGTTCAGACTCGGTGGCTGTGTTAAACAGGCAGACGAAGCATCATTTGCCTTTGAATTGGATGACCTGGCTGCGTTAAGCTTGGTCAATGCTGATGTTGAACGTGTTTGCAGAGGTTTCCCCCAGTTATTCCAAGCAAAATATTTTGGATCTCCTTTTGAAAATCCTCAATCGTCGATCTGGTCTTCATCAAAATGCAGTGAACAAAGTCTGGAACGTTTGAGATTTTCAAGACGTCCCTAGCAAAGTCACAATCGTTTTCTGAACCTTTGATACTTCTACCTTCTCGACGTATTAGCCTCCTCCACCAGCTAAAGCTAAGCGATTACGAGGCCATTTGACCCATCTGATACCTGACATCCATGGATATTTGTCTAAATGTTTCAATTTCCGTGAATGAGAGCCTCATTCCGCTGCTTCACATGTAAAAACCATTTTCTCGATGACCTTCAGTGCACGTAACACACACAGACAGCGTAGCAGACGAACGAACAAGATGGCCGCTCATGGTCGACGCAGACGGCAGAAGTTGCAACTGAAAAATGACCTCAGGGCAGCGCTGCCCTAAGGGCAGCTCCAACATATGCACAACATTCATTGACGTCACCAATTAGTTGAAAGTAGTCCCCGTCCGCCTGAGCGCGGCAAATGCCCAAACACGCTGCAGAGAGCATACCCGTATCCATACCCTACCCAGTAAGAGAACGCTCCCAGCCTGCTTGTGTTATTTCAAAAGACCGAAGTGTGAAGGTAAGTCAAATTTCCAAGACAAGTTGAAAATACATAATAAATCAACAAGTTTCCTCTGATCACATGGCCAATTTGCAAAACGTAGTTAGTTCATGCATGGTGGTATACTCGTAATCGATCGTCTATGGTACGTAGCCTGATCGCGGATAGCTGCAATCATTCATTGTAGCGGCGGTCGCTAGCAAGGCTTGATGACATTGTACACGACTTGGTACGCTTTGTACGCGATACTTGGGTCGCGTACGAAGTCATGCAGGCTTGCGACCGCCACTACATTAGCTGAATCCTATGCTATCTACAAATTGACCTAAGGGCAGCAATATATCCGAGCTGCCCTCAGGGCAAACATATTTCCTATCATTACAGCATTGCATAGTTTAACTCAATCTGCCTGAGGACAACAATATATACGCGCTGCCCTCAGGGCAGCCTTACATCCATGCCTATCCTTAGGGCAGCAAGTTTCAGAGCTGCCCTCAGGACAGACATATTTCCTATTATTACAGCATTTCTTAGCATAAATCTACCCATCTGCCTACCTAGGGGCAGCAATATTTCAGAGCTGCCCTTGGGGCATACATATACATTCTTTATGCTTTCTACCAATCTGCCCTTAGGGCAGCAATTATCCAAGCTGCCCTCAGGGCAAACAAATTTCCTAGCATTACAGCATTGCTTAGCATTATATCTTCCCATCTGCCATAAGGGCAACAATATATCAGAGCTGCCCTTGGGGCAGACATATACATTTTCAATGCTATCTACCAATCTGCCCTGAGGGCAGTACTATGTCAGAGCTGCCACAGGGCAGACATATAAGCTTATTTCCTATCATTACAGCATTGCATAGCGTGCATGTATATCTACCAATCTGCCCTGAGGGCAGCAATGTAATAAGAGCTGCCCTCAGGGAAGACAACCTTTCGTTTTACGGCATCGCATAGTGTATATCTACCAATCTGCCCTGAGGGCAAAAATATATCAGAGCTGCCCTTAGGGCAGAGATATACATTTCCTATGCTATCTACCAATCTGCCCCGGGGGCAGCAATATAGCTGAGCTGCCCTAAGGGCAAACATATATTTCCTACCATTACAGCATTTCATAGTGTAACTCTCCCAATCTGCCCTGAGGGCAGCAATATAGCCAAGCTGCCCCTAGGGCAGACATGTACCGGTATGCTATCTACCAATCTGCCTTGAGGGCAGCACTATATCAGAGATGCCCTCAGGGCAGACATATACATTCCCTATGCTATCTACAAATCTGCCCTGAGGGCAGCAATGTATCAGAGCTGCCCTAAGGGCAGACAAATACTTATTATCATTACAGCATTGCTTAGTGTCTATCAACCAATCTACCTTAAGAGAAGCAATTTAATAAGAGCTGCCCTCAGGGTAGACAAAAAGACAAAAGACATTCCCTATGCTATCTACAAATCTGCCCTGAGGGCAGCAATGTATCAGAGCTGCCCTAAGGACAGACAAATACTTATTATCATTACAGCATTGCTTAGTGTCTATCAACCAATCTACCTTAAGAGAAGCAATTTAATAAGAGCTGCCCTCAGGGTAGACAAACCTTTCCTATCTTTACAGCATTGCACAGAATATATCTGCCAATCTGCCCTTAGGGCAGAATTATATCAGAGCTGCCCTTAGGGCAGACACATACATTTCCTATGCTATCTACCAATCTGCCCTGGGGGAAGCAATATATCTGAGCTGCCCTAAGGGCAGACATATACATTCCCTTTGCTATCTACTAATCTGCCCTGAGGGCAGCAATAGGTCAGAGCTGCCCTACGGGCAGACAAATACATTCTCTATGCCATCTGCCAATCTGCCCTGAGGGCAGCAATGTATCAGAGCTGCCCTCAGGGCAGACATATACATTCCCTTTGCTATCTACTATTCTGCCCTGAGGGCAGCAATGTATCAGAGCTGCCCTCAGGGCAGACACATATTTCCTATCATTACAGCATTGCGTAGCGTATATCTAACAATTTGCCCTAAGGGAAGCAATTTAATAAGAGCTGCCCTCAGGGTAGACAAACCTTTCCTATCTTTACAGCATTGCACAGTGTATATCTGCCAATCTGCCCTTAGGGCAGAATTATATCAGAGCTGCCCTTAGGGCAGAAACATACATTTCCTATGCTATCTACCATTCTGCCCTGAGGGAAGCAATATATCTGAGCTGCCCTTAGGGCAGACATATATTTCCTACCATTACAGCATTGCTTAGCATATATCTAACAATCTGCCCTAAGGGCAGCAATGTGTCAGAGCTGCCCTTCGGCAGACAAATACATTCTCTATGCTATCTGCCAATCTGCCCTTAGGGCAGCAATGTATCAGAGCTGCCCTCAGGGCAGACATTATTTCCTATCATTACAGCATTGCTTAGCGTATATCTAACATTCTGCCCTAAGAGAAGCAATTTAATAAGAGCTGCCCTCAGGGTAGACAAACCTTTCCTATCTTTACAGCATTGCACAGTGTATATCTGCCAATCTGCCCTTAGGGCAAAAACATATCAGAGCTGCCCTTAGGGCAGACACATACATTTCCTATGCTATCTACAATCTGCCCTGAGGGAAGCAATGTATCAGAGCTGCCCTCAGGGCAGACATATATTTCCTATCATTACAGCATTGCTTAGCGTATATCTAACAATCTGCCCTAAGGGCAGCAATATGTCAGAGCTGCCCTTCGGGCAGACAAATACATTATCTATGCTATCTCCCAATGTGCCCTGAGGGCAGCAATGTATCAGAGCTGCCTTCAGGGCAGACATATACATTCCCTTTGCTATCTACTAATCTGCCCTGAGGGCAGCAATGTATCAGAGCTGCCCTCAGGGCAGACATATATTTCCTATCATCACAGCATGCTTAGCGTATATCTACCAATCTGCCCTGAGGGCAGCAATGTATCAGAGCTGCCCTCAGGGCAAACATATATTTCCTACCATTACAGCATTGCTTAGCGTATATCTACCAATCTGCCCTAAGGGCAGCAATGTGTCAGAGCTGCCCTTCGGGCAGACAAATACATTCTCTATGCTATCTGCCAATCTGCCCTGAGGGCAGCGATGTATCAAAGCTGCCCTCAGGGCAGACATATACATTCCCTTTGCTACATGTATCTACTAATCTGCCCTGAGGGCAGCAATGTATCAGAGCTGCCCTCAGGGCAGACATATATTTCCTATCATCACAGCATTGCACAGTGTATATCTGCCAATCTGCCCTTAGGGCAGAAACATATCAGAGCTGCCCTTAGGGCAGACACATACATTTCCTATGCTATCTACCAATCTGCCCTGAGGGAAGCAATATATCTGAGCTCCCTAAGGGCAGACATATACATTCCCTTTGCTATCTACTAATCTGCCCTGAGGGCAGCAATATATCTGAGCTGCCCTTAGGGCAGACATATATTTCCTATCATTACAGCATTGCTTAGCGTATATCTAACAATCTGCCCTAAGGGTAGAATGTATCAGAGCTGCCCTCAGGGCAGACATATATTTCCTATCATACAGCATTGCTTAGCGTATATCTACCAATCGCCCTATGGGCAGACAAATACATTCCCTATTCTATGTACTAATCTTCCCTGAGGGCAGCAATATAATCATAGCTGCCCTTAGGGCAGTTATACAGTTCCAATCCTTATATATGACTGCATAATGCATAGTGCAGTGTATGGCTACGATTTCATTAGTGGGAATATTATAATACAGTATGATACAGTATAGTACAAGTATGACATGTCACTGATATTCACTTCATAAGGTTGAAATTTTTCCATTATTTATCACTTTACAGGATGTATTCTTCAGTTCTCTCTGTTGTTGAATCGAGGCTACGTAAGGAGCCAACTGGCATTCAGCGTTCTCTTCATGCTTTACAAAGTGAAACAGAGGAACAGTTTATCAATAACCATCTCATTTCACTTTCTGAGAGAGGACTTGGGCTGTACACAAGTCTGCGGAAGCAAACAGATGGGGCCTCCTATCATTTTAGGTGTGAAAGGGGAGGTAAAGCAAAGGGTAAATCAACTGGAGCTGCAAATCAGACACGTGCTAATGGCTGCAACTCATATGTATCTTTTAATTTCACCAAAGTGGGTACCCATCGGGTATGTGTTGTCAGATTGCAAAGTAATCATGTGGGACACGATATCTCTAACAGTAATGAGTATCGCGTTAACAAAATATCACCAGAGCTGACTGAATTGATAAGGATCTGGACCTTACAAAATTTGCAGGTCAGTGAAATAGTTGTTAAGTGCTCTCTGTGGGCACAAAGTAGAGGGGAGGTCGACATGAAAAACCGCCAGTACTACCCCACACCAGCAGATGTCAAGTATCTTCGAAACAAGACCCTAAGTGAAACCAGGTTTGATCAAAATGATGCCATCAGCGTAGATAAATTATTGAAAAGTGATCTACAGGCAAACATCATCCACTATCACCACTCTCCAAAGTTGCCAACCAACCATTGGAAATAGTATACATGAGTCCCTTTCAGAAAGACCAATATCTAAATATGGAAAAAGTATGGTATTTGTAGATGCTACGTACAGGGGTATTACAGCCTATGGATATGCATTTTATGCTGTTGTTGTCAAGAATGGTGTCGGGCATGGTGTACCTACTGCATACATCATCATTAGCAGAGAAGACAAAGCAGTTCTGGAGCGATGTTTCACTAAATTGTATGAGGCTACATCAATCTGTCCAAGGTGAATTCAGTACAGATAAATAAGTAATTTTCCTAGGATACTTTTTAAGCTGTTACAAAGTCTGTGATTCACTAATGTTGCTGACTCTTCTCTTTAGTCAGGGTCTTTTGTGAGCTGTATTACAGGATGTATTCTTTGATTATTTTATTAGCTTAAACAATTATGCTGCATATTACATAATGTTTTTCTCAACTGCTACTTTTTAATTTTGTGTTCCAAATTTTTATGTTATTGGTTAACCCCAACATCACCTTTTGTCATGTCGAGGTTTACTTATCAGCACATGGACAACACACTATGATTTCTATATGCATGTCTAATCAATTTTGCAATCGTAGAATCCAATTAGCTATCAGACAGCTATTTTACTTTGTTGGTTTTTGTACTCAAATATGGCTGCACAATTTTTTTCAAAATCATAAGCACTTATTTGTCAAAATTATTCACTGCAGGCATATTCAGGCACACACCCTTTCATAAAACTTTTACCAAAAATCCAGCTCACCACAAAGAGACATAAGAGGTTATGTGAGATTTATGTGATGGCACCCTCCACAGCCTTTTGTCCATTTTCTTTGTTATGATATAATGTATTCAAATGGACACATGCAGTTTCAGCACATTTTACATGTTCTATCAAGTGTACCGGTACATTAATGTGCCTATTAGCCACAGAATAAATTTACAGAAAAATTTGTCAAATGCTTAAAGTTAAAGCTAATGAACCATCAACAAAATTATTTTATTGTTCTTAAAGGGTTATTATGGTTGACAAAGACCTAACAGAAATAGCAGCTCTGAAGAGTGTCTTTCCACACTCAGATATTCTACTGTGCTGGTTCCATGTATTACAGGTAAGTCTTCATCAATTTTGTTCTTCTCTAAAATCACTGTTCATTTGTATTGTAATTTGTATAAGAGGCTTAGTGATATTTTCAGTATGATTTTTAACAATAAGTTCATAACATTGATACATTTAAGGGTCATTATTCTCATATTTTTTGTTAAAATATTTTCCACACGAATATATGAGATCTCTCATCTCCCTGGTTGTCATTTTTGGTCAAGATAGTATTTTTTATGATAGTGAGACTGACACCATGCCATTGATTAAACTTGTTTTAATTATACCATGATGTTTTTTCCATTTTTATACAGGCAGTTTATCGTTGGTTAACAAAAACTTCAGGAGGTGGTTTATCAGGCCACTCAAATCTTGGGAAAAGAAATGCCGTTATTGGTGCATTGTACGAAATGAAAGAATGTACTACAGTAAGTACAAATACTGGTAGCTCGTTTGTTTAACCCTTTCACCCCCAGTTCCCTGTGTACAGGTCCAACTTTACCATAGAAAACAATGGATTTGGGACAAACCATGGTGGTGAAAGGGTTTAAGTGAGATGAAGTTGTCTTTTTTGAATTTTCCAGAATACAGTTTGCAGATTCGTGGGGTGACTTCAAAATTGGGGATATATCTGCATATGTATGGTAGAACATTATGTAAACATAGATGAATTCCTCATGCAGAAAATCTGGGGAAAAAATTTTGATTGCTGTATTTGAAAAGTAGTTCATATTGTAAGTTTAGTGAAATATGCAGTCACTATAGCTTGGCCAACTCAATTCACACAGAGCATAATTTGACATATTAGGAATACTTTACAGTACATCTTTTTAAGTACTTGCTAGATTTTTGGCATGGAAATATCCTGACTTTATATGCTCTAATTAACTAATTCTGATCAAATATGAGTGTCACTGTGTCATTGATGGTATTTACCAGTTTTCCTAAAATCAACACAAGCAGATGTATCAGTATTACAATGTTTATTGACACACTGTCTACAAAACTGTCTACAATTTTTTTAATGTAAAATGTAGTATATAACAGCTGCTATCTATTACCTGCTTCATTGCTTGTTTCATTTGTTGTACATATTTGTATATAAGAACACATGCAACCCATATCACCATTTTTTAACAGAAAGAAGACTTCGACAAGACATCTTTTGCAATTATTGATGCACTTGAAAAAGAAGATGGGAGTTGGCATGTCTCAAAGTACTTAAAAGATCAGTGGATTTCTGTGGCTCCTATGTGGAGCAAATTTGGTCGGAGAATTTATCATGCAGGCCAAGACACCAACAATATTGCAGAAAGGTTAAGATTTATTTAAGTCTTCTGGGAAAAACTAAAAAAGAGGGGTTTCAATGTTACCTGTGAAATCATGCATGTAGATATACCTTAGTAATGATGATGCTGCATTTTTTCATATGCATACACTGGGAACGCTTATAAATACCACACAGTGGTGGCCTCTTCTGCAGAAATTCTATTGCATTGAATATTCATATGTTGGTTGCAGAAATATGTACATTTATGTTGCACTCACAAGCATAAAATTCTCTGGAAGATCTTTGAGAGAATGACCTGAATAAAGTTCAGGCTGTGTTTTTTGATGATAGCAATTCCTATTTTGCCAGTGTGATCAATATTATTTTCTTGAACTTTTTTTATAATTATGCATATGCTTGAAGAAATGAATTGATATTTAAGTTGTTGCTTTGTTTTACAGATTTTTCCATTCCATGAAGTATCAGTTTTTTAAGGGAATTGCAAATAGGAGAATTGATGATCTCTTGCAATTGATTTCTGCAAAAGTTGAAATCTACTATAGGTAAGCACAGATGTTGTATACAGTATGTCTTCTATTACCACAGACCATATAGACAGTATAGTCTTCCCCCTCTACTGTCTATGCATGCACAGACTTTAACAAATTGACAAGTTCTTGTGAAGTTACAGCTATTAATTTGTTTCTCTGTTGTCTTCTTGATTTGTAAATATATTTAGAGGAATGAAATCAATATTTCTTACGAGTGTGACACTTTCTCACTGATATTCTGCATTTTTTTTCACTCAGTTCCAACTTTTTATCTAAAGATCAAAACCCATTTACATGCAGCCATGTATCTTGTTATCTCATTTAGCAAAAGATTTTAAGTTTAGTACTCGGTTCAAGTCAAATTGAAATATGAGCCATGTTAGGTTTGTTTCTCGATATGGTCCAATATGACCACATGGTGGCAATTTTGTTATGTTTTTTTTTCATGTCGAGAGCCATAACTCTGGCAAGTCTCAACTGATTTTATTCAAAGTTTGTACCTGGACATTGACTTATGTCATACATATACTTGTTGATATTTTAAACAGTAATATCGCTGCATGGCGGCGATTTTGTTATGATTTTCTCAGACATGACGTGTTAGGATAGTATGGAAAAATGTTTTGCAACATCCTATCAACTAATTCCCATTTGACTCATTTAATGACCTTTAGGATAGTGGCCTACATTGGTTTTCATCACCATGGAACTCATTCTTGGCCATTGAGTACCATCTGTATCAAAGTAGTTTTATTACAGATTCAATGAAGACGACTCTTTCCTCTCTGAGGACCTGTAATCAAAGTACCCATTAAAAAGTGGGGACTGTGTCATCAACGATGACTTGTTAATCATAGTATTGTCGCAATACAGGGAACGTTCAGCTGGTGGCACAAGTGTCCAGGAACATTGGTTGTCACTTAGGTTAAGGGGAAGGTTACACAGCGATCTGGTTTTCATCAATAAAATAATCTAATTAAGTGGTGCAAAATCAGTCGTTTTTATTCCCTTGCAATTATTGATAGCACAGTGGGCCCTTTTAGAATTCTTTGGTTATAGGTAGAAGTGACGTAATGGCCTAGTACTTACAATAGTCAGCTGCTGAGGAAACCCTATAAGCCTCAGTGCATTGAGTATTACAAACTGAAGGCACTAGTGTGTTACATCACTTCCACTTGTAACCAGGGTCTATTAAAAAGACACCATCGCATTATCACTATGTGAAAGTGAATAACAAAAATGGATTTTGCTCCAGTTTTTCATAGATTTTGTCTTGATGAACACAGAATTGCTGGGCGTCCTTCCCCTTTGACATCTGTGAATTCCATAGGTTTTACATGTGCTCATAAATAGGTGTGAGGTTTCCGTATTGTGTGACGTCACATGTACCACTTGTGAAATGTGCCTTAACTGGTTTTCTAAACATAAGCAAATTAAATATGAAGCCACAGTAATTAAGACATTGCAGGGATACGTTTCAACATTGCTGGTCTGTTTGTATTGAGGGTTTGTGGTATTACAGGGTATATGTATACTATATGACATGTTTAACAAAAGTTTGATACTTATTTTTGCAGATGTTTGCAGAGGCAAAATATTTTGCTCTCAACAGTATCTATTTTCAATCACAGTCTCTGTCACTGGTCTGGAAACAGCTATTTTTAAAGTTGTCAATCACCTATACATTTGAAGTGTGATATGATTTGCTGTCACAATTATACTCTCCTTTCTTGCAATCTGCTGTTTATTTGCATCAAACATTGATGTAATTAAGTTCACAGTATAGTCCCATTTTGAATCAAAATAATTCAGTAATGTAGATTTCAAAATGTCTACGTGGAAATGTGTAATTTAATGTCTCTGTGAGATGCAAATAGGTTCTTAATAATATACATGACTATTTGTCTCAACTTTCTGACACAAAAAGAAAGGTGTTCATCACTTGTTTGTCCATATGCTCTGTCACAAAGAAACCAGCACATTTCCAGACTGGTGGTAGAGAGACTGTGTTTCAGTGCTGAATAATCTATGATTCAATGAACTGCATTGTCCTCATATCTGTCCCAGCTCTTATTTGTCACTGCACATTCACTGAAATTATATGCTTTAATCATATTACAAACTTAATTATTCCTTGAAAAATATGCATATGTGCATATAATTCTAAAAAACACTATACCCGCCCCTAGATTATTGTGCACTTGAACTTTGCTTGTATCGCAGTATCCATTCTGTCCTGTAGACTCCAGAGGATACAGGACACAAACTTTGCTATAAAGCAAATTAAGGCTTGTTTGAAATACAAGAAATTATGCTGTTAGTTGATCACAGAATCATATTGTCAAATTCTTAATAGAGTACTTTTACACATTACTCACGTGACGTGCAACTAATGTGTTTGTAGATGATAGTTTTACAGACAAGGCCAGTTATTAACTACATTCCTTTCTATTTTTTGACATGAAACCAATTGCTGAAATTTGCTGACATCATATTAGGTACCAGTGTAGTCTGCACAAATTTTGTAAATGTATGATAAAACGTATTCACGAAGAGAGTGGGGCCAAATATTCATCGTCTTTGCTTTATTTTTTAGTTACCTTGAGGGGTTGCAGCTGGCTGGCAGACTATCAACATTTAAGAAGAGCAACGAGGATGGTGCACAAAGAATGCTTGAATTGGGGTTTGACAAGCGTGTGAAGATGACCACTACAGACGGTATTTGGGATGTGCCATCTGAAAGTATAGAATCCCTTCACTATAAGGTTGACCTTATTAGGTTTACTTGTGAATGTCTGGCATTCTCAAAGGGAGAAGTCTGTAAACACATTTTGTTTCTTAAATTGCATTCAACAAGAATTGGCTTTGAAATATCTAATGTGCGGGACAAAATTGGAAAAAATATAATTGAAACTGGGTCATTCAAGAACGAGGCTGATCAATTTACAGTGTATGATGATGGCAATGTAAGTGTTATTGATCTGAAGCATATGTCTTGTTCGTGTATTGCTAGTAGTTATGGTGAAAAGTGTTTGTGTATGCTAGCATTGTCCTGCATAAACACGTACAGTGAGCCCATGTATGCTGCATGTACAGCAGATGAAGTGTGTCAACAACCACCAGCGTGTAGTGATGAGAAGCCTCTTCAGCTGACTTCAACAAATATGATCAGGGATTTGTTCGATTGGAGTTTAAGTGAGGATTTTGTGGATAGTCCTACATTAAACAGTTTGTTGGAAAAAGCCCACAATGAAGCTTTTTCAACATTTAAAGTGAAAAGTAGGGTTAAGCTCATAAAACCACTACATCCATATAGGAAAAATATTAACAAGAATAAAAGAAAGAGAATCTCAGCTGATCATAGCTATGACTTTTCTTGCCGAAATTCTAAAGAACAGTCAGATGCACATCTCAGGATGGAGACAGAGAATATGAAGTAAAGACAAATAAAAGACAAATACACCAAACAAAAACCGCTGAGCACGTATGTTTTAAGCAGAAAAAAAGGGTGTGTCTCATCCTAGACATCTTGCAAAAGTGATGTGGTGACTCGATTTTATTTTACTCTCCATTTTGAGCTCCGCTGTCAGCGACGTAGAGTTTATCAAATAGGTTGATTTTCCGTTGTCGTCCGTCAACAATTGCCTTCTCCTCTGAAACTGCAAGTCTGATTGCTTTGATATATTTTTGGTAAAAAATCTCTGAAACCGCTCGTCCAAATTGCTGTGAAATTTGATATGCAGTTTATTTAGGATGACTTCAGTCAGATTTGTTCAAATCGTGGTGAAATTTGCGTGCGTCCGACCGTTCACGTATATATCTCAGAGTTGCCTGGAGTGATTTCATTCAAGCTTGGTACAATTATTACTTAATTTTGTATGTCATACATATGCATGTTGATTTGGTTTGTGAAATTATCCAATATGGCCGCAATGCGGCCATTTTATTACAATTTTTTTTCATGTACAGAGCCATAACCAGACATGTTTCAACCAATTTTATTCAAAATTGGTACAAGGACATTGACCTATTTTATACATCATATTTACATCAATTTGTTTCACATCATGTAGCAGTTTCATGTCAATTACTGAAGTTTCGTAATTAGGCTGATATGTCAAGAAATACTGCATCAAATTTCATGAAACTTGGTACAGATGTTAAGCTCACATTGCTCTAACAGTGAAAAAGACATTTATCAGTGTCATTTTAATTAATTTGTAATTGCATATGTAATGAACTTTCCTAATTAGAGTGATATATCCACAAATACTGCGTCAAATTTGATGAAACTTGATACAGATGTTGATCTCATAGTGTTGTAAATAGTGCATCTAACTTATGAAATATGATATCGGTGATAATCTGTTAGTGTTAAGATAGTATGCAAAAATGTTTGGCAACATCCTGTCGATTAATTCCTAATTGACTCATTTAATGACCTTTTGTAATTAGGATGGCGGCCTACATTGGTTTTATGTTTTCACCACCATGGAACTCATTCTTGGCCATTGAGCGCCATCTGTATCAAAGTACATGTATTTTTATCACAGTCCTAATTAATGAAGAGGACTCTATCCTCTCTGAGGACTTTTAATCAAAGTACCCATTAACAAGAGGGGAATGTGTCATCAACAATGACTTTTTCTCCATATACATGTCCCTTTTTCTCACAAAAACGGGTTAATTGCAATGTGAAAAATAGTCTTTCAGCTATATGTTGCACATTGACTTCTTGGTCAGTCATATTCACAGTGAGTGGGGTCGTTGATAAATGCCGATCATACCAGGCGATCATTATGTCTAAGTGCCATTGGCAGTGTTTTGAAATTTCTTTTAGTTTTTGTGAAGTGAATACTAATGCTAAAAAAGACAGTCATTTATTCTACAAGACACAGTTGTCACTTTCACCCCTTTTTTGCATAAAAACTGAGAGTAAAAATTCTTAGACCCGTTTTTATCTGTTAGAATCTCTACTGCTGGTTGCTGTTTATATCACAAATTGGCGCACTTCCTCTGTACTTACACTTGATTTGGTCAAACACATTAACTCCACTGAGAAATACTGGATTCAAAATAAATATCATGAAATGTGCCTTTCATCCTTCTACACCCATGTACAACTTATGTAGTTTTCATCACTTCTTTTAAACATCAGTCCCTGCAGTTGGGACTGCCAGGCAGCCATTTATTCCAACTTTGTCTTTGAATTATAACACAAACATACCTGTACAGATTTTGTTCACTCTCAGAACAACAACAATGTATTACGGTGTTCATATGCACTTCAATTTATTTTATTATGATCCAATATGACTATGGGTATGTGGCACACTATTTTTTTCCAAGTACACAAACATGGCCGCCACATAACCATTTTGATGTGATTTTCTTACATTTAACTAATTCACACCCCTCTTACCTGTAATGAGGCTGCCAGACAGTAATACAGACACTGTAAATGAAACACCTTAATCCAGCTGGACTGTGTCATCAGTGATGATTTATCTTCACTGAATTGAAGATTTTACTTGTTATGCTTTACAGTATAAAAGTAGTCATCTTGTGTTTTAATTTGAACTGTATACACTAAATCTGGATACATTTTAATCATGAAAGTATGCTCATTAGCTGCTTGGGCTTTAGAACCCCGTTTTGTCAATAAACAGAATATTGCATTTTTTATTTTGGTGAAGTGTGCATTATTTGGGTGTTTAGGGATGTTTTCAATTTATGACTCTTGTTATCTCACAGGGTTGAAAATTAACAGTGGTCATGAGACAAATGATCGCCGCTTTTCTGATTTTGACCTTAGTTTAGATTGTCTGTGGTAAATGTGAGACCACCTAGATTTTCAGTCATTTTGTATTTTGGTTGAATATCATCTTCGAATCAAACACCTGTTCAACACATTGCTTCATAAGTTAAAGCTTCTTGGTTTTGAAAATATTGAAGAAACGCCTATAGAAAGTGTGATAACTAAGGAGCATCGAACCATCAAGAAATTTAAAATCTATATTTGCCTGTAACAAATTATTTTGTACACATAATAAAGCTAAAAGCAATGAGTGTTTACAAGATGTCACAACTATATCAGGTAAATTTGTTCTTATAAGTTGTTATTATACAGGGTACTGCAAAATGTTCAAGTTGACAGGAAGGAAGTGTCTTTAATATACAAATTTTGTAATTTTTTGTGCACAGGCATTTTGCTAATGACCACCAAAATTTCAATATGGCGCTCAACATTGCTCAACATGGACCAATAGACAAAAACATTCATTTTGAACCCTGGCTCACGTATGCACAGTAAAATAGTTTACCCATAATTCTTCATGATTTGCATACACCATCACAGGTAGCCATTTTATAAACTTTTATCAATTTTTACCTAGAATAAAGTACATTTATGAATTAGATTGAGTGTCAAAATAAAAATTCTAGAGTCATAGAAATCACAGTATGCATTTAAAGCTTACTGCAGGTGTCACACTTGGATCTGAGGAAACAAGCAGATAACAGAGGTGGCCAATCTCTGTTTAAAGGTAAAATGTAAATTTCCTTTGTATTTGTCAATAGCAAAAAATAACTTTTTTGTTTGACTGAACAGGTGCTTCAAGTATCATTTTTACTTCAAACTTCTGTATTGCTTGAAAAATTGAAAAGGTTTGGATGGCCTCTCTCAATAAAGCTTGCTTTATAAAATATACTGAAATGGTAATTGAAAATAAGTCTCTGTCAGTTTCCAAAATTTGTATTAGTAGTTTACAATGTTCTCTACAAATGTGAGCTATGCCTGGCTTGACTGGGGAATCTCTGATGGTACAAATCAGAATGAATCATGAGAAATTTGTAGTAATGTGGTGTGTTAGATAAGCTAATGGTTTAGCAGTGTGCACAATATCTCAAGAAAGGCTGAACGGTTTCAACTAAAGTACTAGAACTGATAAGTTTTCGATAGGTGTGGCTTGCATGTTAATAAAGTTATCAAAGTTTCAAACTCACATTTTTAATTGTAGCAATTATGTAGTTGGCTGTTCTGAACCAAACGAGTATATTCAGTTCTTATCTGTTCTAGTTTTCTATATACCGGTATTATGATTTTGAATTGAAAGTCCAATTTATGATTTATTTCAGAATAGAAGTTACATTTGGGTATATAATCATTTCAAGAAATGATAATGAACCCAAGTGTATATATTTTGAAATAAAATCATAAATAGAACACTCCTATGTGGACATTACTTGGCATGACCACATCATTTAAAACAAATACACTGTTATTTCAAGCCAATTTATTGACTGTTTTATTAGCATAACAGTACTAAAACACCTGTTGGAGAAGTCTACAAAGCCAGGCAAAATTTTATGATGATCTTGGTCTGATGATGCCCTTCAGCCAGTTTTCTCTTTCTTGGAAGTCTAAAAAATGAAAAGTATGGTGACGATTAGTCAGTTTTAACTGCAGTTTGTATGTCATCCAAAAATGTATTGCTGTGACTATACCAAGCACCGATACTCACTTAAAAATGAGAAAAACATGCTTATTTTCTGTTACACAATGGATACAAGTGACATACCAATATATTAAAATGCTCGAAATAAATGATGTACTTTGTATTGGCATGGAACACATTGATCAGGGTGTCATCTGCCATAGAGGTGTAGGGCAATATAGCCTTGGATACCCTTTGGCTGAATACACACTCCTCTCTCCATAAAAAAGAGGGCTGCATGGATCAATTTTATAAACCCTCAACCACTATACTATCTGCTTTTAGCTCTAGGCAAGAACAATTGTTTGATTTTAGATAGCCAAACGGTGTTGTGCCATCTTTGAGTAACAGAGGTGGGATACAAAGCATACAAGGCCAACTAGAGACCGATAAGTAAATGAGTGTAGAGATGAGTGACATTTACTGTAGAATACCGTATTTTCACTGGAATCATTTTTTGCTGAAAACAATCCTGAACATCACCATTATTTTATTAGGTGTCAAAGCCAATGCTTGGGCACCTATTGGAATTGTTAGGTTTTTTTCTTCTTTTATTTCTTCATCTTCTTGTGTAGTTTTTTCTCAACTTAGAACTTGAAAATGGTTGAACTAACCATTTTCAAATTTACACAGTGATGCAGGCATATGAGATCTTGTGCATAACACTTTTGAAATTTTACTAAGTCACGTGACATGGCAGCCATTTGGAATTTTGTAAAATTTTAAACATTGCATATCTCGGAAACCACTGGGCCAATCAAGTTCTAATTTGATGTATAGGAAGTAGGACCCATGCTCATTAGAGGAATTTGTGCGCTGCAAAACAAACTATTGTAGTTATCATTATAAATACATCACATGTGAACTTAAACACTTACCAGGACATCGAGACATGCCCTCCTTTCACAATCTGCAACTCTGGACAATAATTTTGAGACTGTGTCAACCATTGAAGTGGTCATTCCATGTGTGACCAAATCTGCCTCATCGCATGCTCCCTTTAACCTTGAAGATAGCTCAGCAAGGGTCTCCCTGTTAAAGTCAAATTTTCTCATTACCAATGGATGATCATAAGGATGGATAGGGTCTCTACTCTTGGCAATTCTGAAGCCAGCCATGCAAATGTATGGTTCTCCTCTCCCACTTTTACCAACTCATATTGTATATTTAAAAAATTTGAAGTATAGAAGTACAGACATTATCTTTGGAGCTTCCGCTTACAGTGGCACAAATACTATCTGATATACCAGTATGCTTATACTGTTTTCAGTTTGTTGTTGAACTCTGAGCTATATTTAAATTTTTTTAAACTTGATGAATTCATCATTGTTTCCTTTGAAACTTCCGATTGCATTAATATCCTCAAAGGTTATTGACAATACCAGCCACAAAATTGTAAACATGAAGATACAAAGTATCTCTCCACTACAATTTGATGGTGACATGATGAAAATTGCAAGTTATTTAGATGAAAGTTTACGCTAAGTCATGTTTTATAAAAAAGAGCTAAAATTGTAAAATTTTGCCATATTTATAGTTATTTTACATCTGACCACCACAAAGGTCAACTATTTAAGTCCATGATCACGTTAAGTTCCAACGTAAAAACTGCATGGGGTTTTGCTGTCCATGGAGTGTTGAAAATTGGTTACTGTAAATTTCTCAAGTTGGCATCCTCATTTCTATTTACTGTTCACTTCCAATAATGTGGCATGCAAATAATGATATCATTTTATGTAAATGAGGATGAATTGGCAGGCATGACTACAATGAATTTTAGTGTCACAAGACATCATTAAATATTTAATAGGATAAATGCGCCAAAATTTAAACTTCCAGTATGATAGAACAGGTGGCATTTAACTGGTATTCAGAATATGCAAATCATTATCAAATCAACTACAGTTGTGGTTGGGGGTGGAGGTATGGAGTACCAACACATGACTGTGCCTCACAGTTCATAAGTCAAGTAGATTTATTATTTTTATAATTCACTCACTTAAACACATTCATTTTGTTGAGGCTATCCTCTGGCTTGTCCTTGTGGTCACCAGTTCCATCTAAGTGCACATATGCGTCGGTCAATTTTTCAAAATCCCGGCACAAATGTTTAACTTCACCTATTAAGAAACAATGAAAGTTCACATGACTAAAAAAGTAGCATAGAGACAATGTCCAATTTTTGATGCATGCATTGTAAAATAAACATCACATATATACATACAAACTACATCATGATGTGTGGTCCTAGCTGATATAATATTTAGTAGAGTACAGACAAACTATTTACATTTCCGGGCATGAAAATGTTGGGACAGACCAACTTTTAAAAGTATGCAATGGTTGTTCAGTAGAAAGCATAAAATGTATAAATGCTTGACATTAATTTAATATACAAACTCATCTCTTTAAGTAAGACCACATATTATAGTGGCCTAGACTGCTTGGCACATGATAGAAACAACAAACACAGTGAAGTTTTACAACTAAAAGAAGTCATCAGTCGGTAACACAGTCCCTGCCACTTCAATGTCATTTAAATCTTTGGAACTTTGACATTTTTTTGACAAACACTGCTGACTTTCACCTGGTGGTCATTTTCTACTGTATCACAACAAAAATTCATGTAAGCATATGTATGCCATGATCATTAGCTCTGCGCCAAGCTTTAACCTAGTTGGCTGAGGAATGTCTGAGTTTTGGAAATTACTTGATAAAATGGGTACTGAGTGGCTATTTTCAATCAAATTGCAATAAAAATTCATGTGTATTACATATGTCATGATATAATGCCTTATGCCACGTTTGAACAAAATTGGCTAAGGTATGTCTGAGTTCGAGCTCAAAATATGAAAATTACATAATAAAATGGCTGTCAGTCAGCCAATTTGGGATTGTATTGCAAAATAAAGCTACGTGCATGTGGTTATTGTGGTACTTTGTGCTTGTACCAAGTTTGAATAAATTTGGTCCATGCACCTCTAAGAAATCACCCAGGACAAACATCGAGACGGAGCTCAAACCAATAAGTTCCCCCAGACTTAGTCTACAGGGACTAAAAATACATTGAGACACAAGAGTTAATGTAAACCAATGAAATTCATCTTCTGTCCTATTCGTCCCCAATTTTTGCCAACAATTAAGGCAAGTTATCACATGCAGGTACCACATATATTATATTTCAAGGTGAACCTAATTACATGTACCTTCACACAACTTGGTAAATGATGAAGTCAGCGTGGACTGCTTGTGGACTGGAATATTTTGTGCTGACAGCTTCTCTTTAAATGGGTCACATTACCCTTAGCGCATCTAAGCATAGAATTTAGTGTGTATGGGCAGAGTTTTTCAGGTTCTCCAGTTCTCCGCAGCAATTCCTCTTCACAGATAGCATATCTGAAACATTTATGATGAAAGAACTTGGAAGTTTAATTAAAACAAATCATCAATGATAAGTTAGGTCAAACAAAAAAAATACTGTAAATGACAGGGTGTCTGATGACATTTGATACGAGTGAGTACAGTCAAATTATGTAGTTTAAAAAACTTCTTCTATAAATATTAAAGGGATTATTGAGCAAGAGTGATTATAACATTTGTTTCTTTTTCTGGAGTGGATGTTAAATGAAGTCATTTTGGCAAACTACAAGTTATACGATTTCACAAAAATCTAGGGCAAAAACTGTTTCCTCAGGGCTTCATAGTGCGTGTGGGAGAATGCTCCAAAGCTAAATGGAGCTTTTGTCACGTGATCAAGTGTAAACAATTGTTGTTATGGGTATAATATGTAAACAATAGATATGCAGATATACTGTTAATAGTCTAAGTGTTAAAGGGTGAACAGGGCTGGACATATCTGTAGCAACAATAGTTTGCTCTTGATCATGTGATACAAAGCTCCATTTAGCTTTGGAGCTTCCCCCCCCCTACTCAAACTATGAAGCCCTACAGATAAAGTTATTTCTCCTTGATTTTTGTGAAATCGTGTAACTTGTGATAGGCCAAAATGACTTGGACTTTATAGCTGCCCCTAAGGAGACACAAATGTTAGAATCACACTTGCTCACCAATCCCTTTAGACACTATATATGTACCTTGAAAACTTGTAGACTTAAAAAATCTAGAAAATCCAGTAAATCCATATATTTCTAGTGACAAATTTGATCAGTACATTAAAAGATATACTTGTAAAGTACTTTTGAAGTATTCTAAATTTTGTGTCAACTGTCCTGGGCCAGCTAATGACTGCATATTTAATAAAGCTTAAGACAATTCAAGTCTGTGTACTACTTTTCAAGTAAAGGCATCAAAACCTTTCAAAATATTTTTCTCTGAAAATGAAGGATTAATGTATGTTTACATTATCTCTCAGACCACTGTGAAGGAATTTTGTGTAACAAAGTTCACAGCAGGCCACACGGTTTACTACTAAATATTGTTTCGAGTACGTGTAAAACAGTACCCAAAATTAGACAGGTATACCCCACAAATACATTTGATATTTTAAAAGTAATTTTTACTTAGTATAATGAGAATACCCAATGGAATCCAATACAAAATTTCGAAGTAATCAGATTGATATATACTTTGACAAAATGTTGACCTAATGTGACAAAAATTGTCTCAAAAAAATGGATTATTATTATTTCTGCGTAATATAATTATAAGTAACAATGATGATATCTGAAAGACCCTAAATATCAGATATTAGAGAAATGAATTTTTGACCAAAAGTGTCACAAAATACCCCAAAAATTTTATATTGATAATTTTGTCATAAATTTCAATAAATTAGAAAGGTAACACCTCTGCAAACATCCAAAGTAAATTTGAAAGCAAATGGGCGATCAGTTTGAGAGAAGAATGATTTGTACCAAAAAATGAGGAAAATCACCAAAAAATACAGCAAAAAAAGAAAATTCAAGATTTCTTCACCAAATACATAAACCTGTATGAGGAACACCTAAGGAACTTCCAAACAGTGGTACCAGAGTTATTTATTTTTGAGCATTTTCAAATTTCTAAGCTCATTTGCATAATTTTGGCAATGTCACCTTCATGTGAACAAAATTCCACCTATAGCCCAGGATGCGTTTACACACCAAATGCCATGCTGAAATACATACGGGTCAGTCACAATCAGGGTGCGCTAGAGTGTGTCACTTAAGTCAAAATTTCAAGTTCATGATAACTGTCAAGTTAAATAATATGTTGAAAGGTTATGGTATGGCGCATATCTTCCTAAAATTTGGTGAAGCAAACGTCATTAGTTTTACCACAGTGCACATTGTTTTATATGGTTGACGCAGTGTCACGGACGCTACAGAAATGTTGTACATGAAACACAAATGTCATAATAAAATTTTAAACAATGATTTGTTAATGCTTTCTTATGTTATTACAATATAAAAAATGCATATTGGCATTAAAATAAGTTTTGCTTGGTATGATTTACTTAATTTTTCCATGATTAAACACAACCTCAAGTTTAGTGAGAAATACAACAATATTGATCATATTTTTTAATAGGACTTTCAACTTCTCTATGTCCTTCCGCTGGTAAGCTGTACTTAAAAGTTTTATTGTCATGAATTAACCATGCTATAGCAACAATATTAATACCGTTCAGTGTAATCAAAATGAATTTCTTTCTAAAATATTTTCTGTTTAGTATGACATGTAATTTTGTCACGGATGCTACCAAAATCAAACTTGAAAGTTAGGTCAATTTGAAATATAAAAAGCAATTACAATCTAGTTTTTTCTTTCTCTTTTCTCCAAAACCTTTCTCTATCAAACATTTAAATTGTGAAAATTGTGTCAAAACATTGACAATTTCTTTAAATTGAACAAGAAAGCTATAGCAACTACTGCAAAAATCAGTTGGAGTATGTGAAAAATGTCTATACCAGTAATAAACTTTCAATACGTCAAAAAACACAGAAGTTAACATTGCTTGCGCCTTAAAGTGTAAAACCAAGATAAAACTAGACACCTAGATCAGGCTAGAGAGACAGGTTGTTAAACTTTGACCTGTGGTCCCACAATAAAATTTGCTACAATGTATCTGACACACCACCCAAGAAATCCAAATGGCTTGCAGCTGTTCTAACACCTGTCAGGATGGGGCGCACACACACCTAGGTGAGGCTGGAGATCAGAGATGTAGTCTGCCAACCTTTGACCTCTGTTCTATAATGTATCTGTACTCTCTGACGAGCGTAAAGTTGGCGTCATACTCATCCTCATCCTCAGCCACAGGGGTCACGCGAAAATGAGGATGAGGATGACGCTACAGCGTCAGCTCCACCGGCGTCAGATCCGATTATTCCCGAATGCGTTTGATGGAATGATAAGTGTAAAAACGACTTTAAAAATGTGCTCCAAGTTTCATATCACTGTAATGTTAATTAAAACACAGTGGGATTTGCATTTCATAATATTTAGTTACCTCTCCTTTCAATATCCGTTTCTCACCTTGTAGTTATAAGGCAACATTCTTAGCCCTTAATTTCCTGAAAGTTCAAAGGTTTTATGTTTAATACATTGACTTTTCAGGCCTCAAGTCATAGTTATACAAGTTAATTGTTTTATATGTCCTTTGAATAATTAGGGCTTTCATATCACCTCTCATGGTGGCGATTTTTACACATTTCGGACCATGTATACCTTTTTTGCACCAATTTTTGGAAAATCTTAACACAAGAGTTGAGAGGATACCAACAAACACATCCACGGATCCATGGACTGAAAATTACGAACATTTCCAAAAAACTAGTCCATATGAGATATTCTAACGATAAAATATTACCTGCGAACCAGTTTTAGGATTCAAAAGAAAGTTGAGAAAAAATGGAGTTGTTATTTTCTTAAGTTATGGGCGAATTTTATCATTTATCCATCATCGGGTAGCGTAACCTTGGCAATCTTTGGATACGACGCTGAAGCTGATGCTGAGTAGTGTCATTTTAGCGTCAGCTAGAAAGGTCACCTGAGGATGAGGATGAGGATGAGGATGACGCCAACTTTACGTTCGTACTCTCTGCCTTCGAAATATGTGAAAGTGGTGGAGACAGAGTTAACACAAATGTCATTTCTTACCCCCTTGATTTTTTAAAATTCAAAATGTGATAACAAAACAATAAAATGTGGTGGTTACATGTATTTCACATTTAGATTGGCTTATAATCTGAAAAACAATGTTTGCATTTTATTGTAGCATCCGTGACATAATGAATTGAAATGGAATACAAAATAATAAATGCATATACAGCACAGAATTCATTGTTCTTTTCACTAGAATTCTAATAACATATTCAATATAATTACTGCATTCTTAAAAAACACCAATCTAAGTGTTACAGTTGAGGCTCAACATAACTTTTTGAGTGTTTTATTACTTTTTAAAAAATCAATTTTGTGCAAATTTACAATTTTATGCCTTGAAGACATTTTGTAACCCAACTCCATGTATGTACACACAATACACACTAGTATTTATATGTTTCAGTGGATTAACTGCTTTAAAATGTTTTAAATAGTTATTAATTATGACTATGTAGTAAACACCGTCACGGATGCTACACTGTCACGGATGCTACATTTCCATATTTTAGGAATATTAATAGTGAACGCAAGGGACAGTAATTATACAATTTGTTTATTTAAGGTAGGCACCTATTGACACTTAGGCCTGTGACATCAGATCTTTTATAACTCCTGTTGTCCTTAAGATATGAGTGTGTCACGGACGCTACAAGAAATTCCGACCACAACGATCTCCATTTTCATTTATTCACAAAACAATACAATATGCAATTTTATTTAAATTTGGTGTATAAAATGCTTGCTATGGATGTTGAGGTTGGAATTAAATTCAATATTACAATATTTTATCCATTTTTCTACATATAAACTAAAGGTATATGTACTTATGGTCATCAAACACAAAAAACATAACGATGTTACAGTTTTGGTAAAAATACCACAGTTTCTGTTCCGATGCACATAATCACATGAAATAACTTGTGAAAGAAAGGTTAGGTGTTCTGCAATAACATATGTGAGCAAAAAATTCCACAATTTTAACACTGTGTTCCAAAAAACATTTTGAAATTAAGTACATTTTGAAGTGAAACAGCATAACGCTACTTTTTACAGTTTTTAAAGGCATTTTTGTGGATGTACAACCAAACCTGCACACTATATGCCATATTTCTTTATGTGACCAAGTTAGTTACAACTATTACTATTTATTAGAAACAAATAAGCAATATAATATCAGTCTGAATAGCAGATATATGTCCATAACAAATGAAAATCATCTAGCGCACCCTGATTGTGACTGACCCGATACAGTTCTCAAGTTTTTGCAGACTAAGGAGGGACATACATACAGACAGACAGATATACAGACATACGTACGTACAGATTGGGGACACAAACTTATGCGAAACGCTCACATTGGTATACCAAATGTGAGCTAAAAGTAAATTGTTCCTTGGATTTGCTGCTTCTCCTCTTTCTGATTTTGAAATTTGTTCTTGCTTGAAATGAAACTTAAAGCAATATTAAAATTTCGCTTGCAACTACGTTTCCTCTGCTTAAAAATCCGAGGAACAATTTTTCTTTTGGGCTTTACATACCTTTTTGCCTTCTTGTTGTTGCCTAGTTTTAACAGTGAGGGTACTTCAAACATTGGTTTTCTTTTTTTGTTCACTCCTTCATTAGAGATCAAAACAGTGTTTTTGATAAGTTTTCAAGTGATGGTAATATACACGTATTTGGTAAACAAACAGCAAGCAGAATATGAACATTTATGTTGATGTGATTTTAGATTTGAAACACTACACCCAATCATACATGCAACTACCTACTGACCTTATCACTATACTGCTGTTTATAAACAAAACTAATGTAAAAGATCTTACCATCTGCAGCCTCACGGACAGCTTCTACCGGTACAGCAGCTCCATCATCATTATCATCTGCAACTGTTTCCATTGGAAAGAACCATTATTTAAGTAAAAAATAATGCAAAATAAAAATTTCGTCTGACAAAGAGCTTGGATCAATCAAAATTAATAAAAAATATAAGAAATGGCTGAAACCATGTGAAACTTAAAGCCCCATCAGCTGCAATTTCCACACTTTGTTATTTAAAAATACAGTCCTATTTTTGAACATATGTTTCGGATTCCTGTTAATAACTCATTTTACCTTTAAATGGTATTTTATCAATCCTTGGTATGAGACTTGGTCTATCAAATTCAATCATGTATGCAATCTTGATGGCAACAATCATATTTTTCTTGGAAGCAAAAATTATTTGATTGCGAAAAATGTTTTTTGATCTTCTGCAATATTTGAAGACTTACTTTCTGCACACTGCAAGAAGAACCTTGAATTGAGTTATTGTTTATTTGATATCATGATACTACAAATTATCAAAAGAGATAAGCTTAATGTGCCTTTAAAAAGATCTTACCATTTGCAGGCTCACTGACAGCTTCTACCGGTACATGTACAGCAACTCCACCATCAGTATCATCTTCAACTGTTTCCATTGGAAAGACCATTATTTTAAGTAAAAAATAATGCAAAATAAAAATTTCGTCTGACAAAGAGCTTGGATCAATCAAAATTGATAAAAATATAAGAAATGGCTGAAACCATGTGAAACTTAAAGCCCCATCAGCTGCAAATTTCCACACTTTGTTATTTAAAAATACAGTCCTATTTTTGAACATATGTTTCGGATTCCTGTTAATAACTCATTTTACCTTTAAATGGTATTTTATCAATCCTTGGTATGAGACTTGGTCTATCAAATTCAATCAAGTATGCAATCTTGATGGCAACAATCATATTTTTCTTGGAAGCCAAAAATTATTTGATTGCGAAAAATGTTTTTTGATCTTCTGCAATATTTGAAGACTTACTTTCTGCACACTGCAAGAAGAACCTTGAATTGAGTTATTGTTTATTTGATATCATGATACTACAAATTATCAAAAGAGATATGCTTAATGTGCCTTTAAAAAGATCTTACCATTTGCAGGCTCACTGACAGCTTCTACTGGTACATGTACAGCAACTCCACCATCAGTATCATCTTCAACTGTTCCATTGGAAAGAACCATTATTTTAAGTAAAAAATAATGCAAAATAAAAATTTCGTCTGACAAAGAGCTTGGATCAATCAAAATTGATAAAAAATATAAGAAATGGCTGAAACCATGTGAAACTTAAAGCCCCATCAGCTGCAAATTTCCACACTTTGTTATTTAAAAATACAGTCCAATTTTTGAATATATGTTTCGGATTCCTGTTAATAACTCATTTTACCTTTCAATGGTATTTTATCAATCCTTGGTATGAGACTTGGTCTATCAAATTCAATCATGTATGCAATCTTGATGGCAACAATCATATTTTTCTTGGAAGCCAAAAATTATTTGATTGCGAAAAATGTTTTTTGATCTTCAGCAATATTTGAAGACTTACTTTCTGCACACTGCAAGAAGAACCTTGAATAGAGTTATTTTTTATTTGAAATCATGATACTACAAATTATCAAAAGAGATAAGCTTAATGTGCCTTTAAAAGATCTTACCATTTGCAGGCTCACGGACAGCTTCTACAGCAACTCCATCATCACTTGCAACTGTTTCCATGGGAAAGAACCGTTATCGTATGTAAAAATTAATGCAAAATAAAAATCAATGTGTAATCGTTGATCTAGTTGGGCAAAACTGATAAAACACTTGTGCAGAAACATTGAAGCAATAATTTACGGGTCATTAGCTGTAATTTTTGAATTCTTTTTCAGTATTTTTGTTATGTGTATCAACAACCAAGGTTTTGTGGTCTACTCTCTAAATCATGTTCAAATGTCTAGTACTACACTATGGTTTACATCTATTCAAACTACAGAAAGTCCCCAAAGACCCAAACACTGTAATGGTAAGGTAAATATCTGTGCACAGAAGCACAGAGAGAGCTCAAGGCAAAAGGTAAGGTGTCTTATCAAAAAAACATTGGCAAAAGACTCTTAAATCTTTCAATATTTCATCATCATTATAGAGAGATAAGACTAAGAGAAATGGCTTAAGAACACTTTCCTTAACCTTTTCACCACCATGGTTTGTCCCAAATCCATTGTTTTCTATGGTAAAGTTGACCTGTACACAGGGAACGGGGGTGAAAGGGTTAAAGCAGTGCTACTGGATTTTTTTTCACGGCTGCCAGACTGTCAAATGTCTATAAATGGCACACTTAATGCTTTGGGATATTAAAGTCCAGTCGTTTGGCTATTTTTTCAGTAGTTTTGTACCTGCTAGGGACTGCAATATCTTGCTTGACAGCAACCTAAAGCATACAGGAATGCCAGTATTTAGGTTCTCAACACAGCTGTTATGTTTAAAATCAGCAACATTGTTGTTAAAACTGAATTCTAGTGTGGCTTTGAATTTATTTGTCAACAATATAAATACACATGCTATGTTGAGATTATAAAGACTGGGCATTTTGTCATCCTATAGGGAGTAGGATCTGTAATCTGACTTGAAATGCGGAACAAAAATATTGAAAATAAATAGCTAAAAAATCCCAATACTGGTGCTGTAAGAAAATGTAGCTGAACAAATAATACAGGTAACACTACTTACCACCAGTCACTGTGCAAATGAAACATTTTGATGCCAAGCAGCACTTTGAGTGGTATCTTCTTCCACAGAAAAGACATGAGTTCTGTAATGTAAATAAATGAATCGCATTCACGTATTTGTCTGTGACACTTTATTGTAATGCTCAATTATTTAATCATCAACTTGATGTTTTACCAATTCTATATCACTGCTGGCTTCCTACATTGACTTGTAAGCTCATTCATAACAGGACCATATTATGTTATGTTTCAATATATGTAATATGATGAACTGCTTTTTAAAAAATAGACATCCACATGGTTTCAGCAGATCTATTAATATGTCACAGTTCATAAACAATGACAGGAAATGACAAATTAGCTGTTTCAGTTACTGCTACCACTCCCAAACATAATAGGTACCCTGCATACAAATAGGTTAAAGGTCAAAATCCTCTTATTCAGATGTGTGGGCTGATTCAGTTCACTGCCACCACTCCTGCACACTTGCAGTATTTCCCTTTTTCTTACCTCATTTGCACATTTTTGACACTGATGTGTTCATTTGAACAAATTCACATCTCAACCCCTACATCTACCTCAACACCAAATACTGAGATGGTAGCTTTGGCGGTATGGGAGCCTTTGTGTGTGACGGACATACATCCGCACATACCCACAAATATACAGACACAGACGCCACTCAGAATCATCATATAAGCTCTTTTTGGTATTTATATAAAACCAAATATGAGCTAAAAATCACTGTATTGCTAGACATGGGAGGATTTCAAATGAAAGTTTCTTTTAGGTCACAGTCCCTCCACAAACATGGTTACATGTAGGTGAATGTCTAAATCTCACAAGTATAGCTTTCTTGTGCATAAAAAATGTTTGTTTCAAGAAATTAATGTATAATTTTGGATGAAACATTTGAAGTCAGCTGAATTCTAAAATGAAAAGCAACATTTTCTTTTTCACTTCCTTGCTCAAGATTCATACAAAGCTGGTATTTGTCACACTGATCAAGCATTCTTCTGACTATGGTATTTACGGTAGCCATGACACCAATGTCCTAAAGGTCAAAACCATTACCGGTACTTCATAAGGAGTTTATGGTTGCTTACCCTAGGGCTGCCCTTGCCACATCCATGGCATCTTCGTTTGGTGGTATCTGCATAGAAGGAGTGTACAGTTTTTTCAATCTCATTTGTTCAGCTGGAGAATGTTAGTGATGCCGTGCATGGCCGTACGATAACTTGAACACATAGTGGTGACAAGACCATTAAAAAATAAATATGTTATCCGAATATATATGTTATGTGGAAATATGTTATCCAGGTGACTGAAAAGAATATTACAGAATGATGTACTTATCACATGCACAAACCTAACAAACGCAGTCTCAGTGATCAGGGCTTAAAATTAAAATATTAGTTAGGCGGTCGAAGTTGACCATCCAAAATATATATTTTTCTGGTCCAAACAAAACTTACAATTGTCATTTTCTCTGATGTATGAAGTTAAACTTTACGGTTATTTTATTTATAATATAGTATTTACTATAAAAGAGCACATGTTGAGTTTCTGAACTCATTAGCATTATCAATTGATCTCACACTCACTAGCAAAGTCAAACAGAGATGTAAACATTACATATGACTCATAATATTGCATGTTTACTACTAGTTTTGAGGATCCCGGAAAAGCAATTACCACTGATGTGTATATTGTTATGAATGGGTAACATGTGAAAGAAAGTTTGATCAGGTAAGACTTGTAAGTGATAGCTGGGAGTGTCTAAGTAGTCTTTGCTGGCTATTCTCGACTGCGGAGTGACGTCAGTAGGTGAAACACATACGAGCAAGGTGAATGAGAGAGCAGACAATACAGAAGAAAGAACAATACAGAAATTGTGTGGAAAAAAACAGAACTAAAAGTTATGTCATTTATGTATATTGAAACTTTGAATATTGCTTTGGTGGTTGAAAAATATGAACTTCTCACGGTACTGTGACGCAAAAATGACGTAACAATCCGCAAGTACCAAGATGGCCCGTGGTCGAGAATGGATCAATTGACAAAACCTTACGCATATGGTGTCAAAACAGAATGTGATTGCCAATGCAAAAAAATTGTTGGTCCTTAGAGAACCACCTATTTTCAAATTTGGTGGTCCAAAATGAAAAACTGGTGGACCTTTTTGATGCAAGACCATGGTTCATTTTGATCCTTGGTGATGGAAAGTGGTTGGGTTGGGAAGAGTATACCGGTATGTTAAAATTTTTACAATAATGTAACTATAGTTTCTTGCACATTTGCATGTAACATCTAGAAAACATATATTGAAATAATGTAATAAAACTGGGCAGTCTCCTGCCTTAAAGCAAATCTACACTATGATTTATACTAGGTAAACATATTAGTGAATAAGGATTCCTCATGAAAATTTCTAAAATGAAATGCGTAAATTATTGCTATAGTTGGAGATTATGAACAGAAAGAAAGGGCATAATGATGTAGGTTGTGAACATAACACCGTAGTTACATGAGTTAATCACAATGCTGTGTCAACTACACAATTGAATAGACTAGTCTAGAAAATTAAAAATGCAAAATGAATGCAAGCGTAGAACACTGAGCAGATATCTGCAGATGTGCAAGGTTTTAAATTGACAAAGTCGTTTTTGACCTTTTTTAAATAATAATAATACAATGAATACTTGCATAAATTTTCTTTGCAATGACAAATAAATATTGCCACAACACTGTATATAAAAGCATGTTATTTTTATCTATATGAAGGGTAACCCTAATCAAGATCACATTACTAATCTCCATGATGTCTGAACACAGTTTCATAAAGTCTTCCATTGTGGAAAGCATTGGAGCACTAACTTGGTTTTGTGGTTTGTACCACAAATGTTAACTGACTATTAAATCTTGCCTGTCTACAAGCAGAGTAGTTGTTGTGTACACTTCACAAGTATTTCAGCAGGTTTGAAGTAGTCACATGACAGGAACAACTTTTAATGTCAAACAAAAATCATGAAAAAGTCCAAAAACGCGACTTTGTCCCTTTAAACCCTCAAACCAATGGAACAACGTAAAAGCGCAGCTTAAGACCTATCTCAGTATCTGGGGAAAATTACTATTATGTGGCAGTAAATATATATATATATTATATATAAACATATATATATATATATATATATATATATATATATATATATATATATATATATATATATATATATATATATATATATAAAACACAATAATTGACCTACATAAGGGAACAGCAGCTGTAACTTTTGATATCATTTTTTGTTTATCAACAGTTACTGCAGTTTATTTTGTAGCCCTGAGAACATCTTGACATGCACAGTATTCAGATGCTCCCTTTTAGTTTGGAAAGCAATCTTTAGAAAATTGATTACAACACAAATGCATTTATTGTTACTGGGACCTTGAATATAGGTTAGGATAATCATAATTCAGGCAATTGGTATTTGGATAACACAGCTTGTCATCAAGAGTTGTTTGAGTGCAATATCAGCTTGGTTATGTTGAAAAGTGAATGAACATTTTTACACAAACACTGAAAAAATAACATGAAAAGGTATAGCTATTGTCCCTTTAATTAGATGAAAACAATATAACATGCACTTGGTAATTGTACAAAAGACTGTCTTCGTAGCCTAGAGCTACACCTACCAATCTCTGCAACTATCTTTTGGCAATTTCCAACCGTTTGTCTTGCTGTCTGTCTAAGCTAAATTTCATTTTTCCTTGAAGGAAAATGTCAGCAAACTGTAGGCAAATACCATGACATTTCTTATACAATTGTATCAATTTCACATGAACGCTGACATGTATGTGAATTTTCCTACACTCAAAGAATTCATCAAATATTTCCATAATAACTTCATTTGTTGATAAACTTCCTCATACCAGCAGATTACCAATTCTCGGCACAAACATGCAGATACATATTATCAGGCTGGTGCGCACTATTCAGTGCCGTCGAAGTTAAACACAGGTTTTATTGCAGTGAGCACACATACACTCAAAAAAAGAAAGATACTTTATATAATACATCATGTAATCATACAACAAAAATTTGCTGTAGTGTTGTCAGTAAGCTATGAGAAAGTTTCTAATCCACACATTAATTTTCAAAGGCAGTGCTCTGATGAATTCAATGAGTATAAGAAAATTTACACGGAGGACATGGTGTTCAATGACAAAATGAAATTGCTGTAAACACCTAATACAATACCTCAGGTATAAGTTATTAGTGGACAATATATTGAACAGTAACGTTATCGCTCTAGTCCTGTAAATCATTAACATTGCTTATGACTAACGTGTAAGCCATATCAACCATACCTACTCTGTTAACAGTTATTCACATATTTTTTTAACAGACTGTTTCTTTAGTTTGAAATCTTAAGCTTGGTGTACTATGTTCAATATTAAATCAGGGAATCTTGTAATTTAAACCCACAGTAACTTGAACTTTTGGGTTTTTCTTGTATTTTTTCTGCGTATTAACTCCATAATAAACATATGGCAGTCATAACCAGAAACAAAATAGTGAAAAATTAGCCAAAGGACATTATTACTGGGGTTTTAATGAGGCACCGATAAATACAAAGGCAGCATTCAGCTATTGTGTTAGACTTGAAAATTTGTCTAGTCTTGATATAGCAAGTGTGGAATGAATGTGTAAGCTGTGAGATGGAAGGGAGGAATTACCAAACTCCATATGAACATTAGAGAAAGAGAGTCAGAGAACAAAATAATTGTTTAAGAATCTTTAGGCAAAAAATTGTGAAGCGACTTGTGGACTTGTTTACTGTTGTGTGAACACAGCAGCTTAAAATAATACTTATACATCAATCCAAATGACTCACCTGTAAGGCATATACACCACATGATGAACAATCTCCTTGTATGTCATGCTGCACTTTCAGTTCTTTCCATGTTTTTTTCAAGCCAAGGTAGCCAAGAAAATCACTGAAGAAATAGTCATTAAAGATGACAAGTTATGATAAACAAGTGCAATGGCTATATCTTTTTGCAGAACATGCATTTTCATATTTTTCTCTCAAGTTTTTAGTGTATGTTGCGATGATGGGCTTACCATAAGTTTATAGACACCATCATGCACCAGTAATCAAACACATAATTATCAATTGTCGCAAAATTATTCCAAAAATTAGGGGTACGGCCCAACTCACAAATTATTCATAATTATGCCAGTCATGATTACCAAAATCTAATTAGACCAAGATGATCATCTGAATGTTTCACTCTGTATGTAATAAACCAAATAACAAATTATGTTTGCTCTTTATATTTTGAAATTATCAAGTAAACAAAAGTCTACAGATTAAAAAGACACAGAAAAACTGACTGAAATACTGCAGACAAAAAAGATTTCATGTGAACACTGTACCAATAAAACTGAGATGTCACTTACCTCCAATTGTCCATTTCATGACTGAAATCTGTATCTTTTTGAAGTGGATCAATTATGGTAAATGTTGCCTTTATCATATCAGCGCACTGTACATAAAATAGTTTAAAACAAATACCAATCAGTAAAACAAACAATGCCATCAAGGACCGTCTTGCTAACATAGCACACATTTACACGATAGCTTAATTTGAGCTCAAGTGTAAAGAATCAGGTGTATCAAAACTTCATAGTTTCATTAAAAATTGACATGTTTGATTAGTGACAAAGATCTAGCAAATGACCCTGAACTATTATTTCAATTAGAATTGAGTCATTTAAAGGAGACTTTCATCTTTACTGCAATAAAATATTTCCTTATGGTTAAAGTTTGCCTCCAAATGAAATTTGGTAAAACTAAATTCCAACAGAAACCCTAAACTTATCTAAAGGTGTTCTACTATACAAATTAATCTCACTTACGAAGACAGTCCAGTGGCCTGGGGTGAAGATAATCCCAACAACTTTATCTGCTGCTGCTATTTTTTCCTAAAATTACAATATTAAAAAATAAGTCACAATTAAGACCATTTTTAAATTCACCAAAATTTCCTTTTAGGTTGAGCAATTATATGTACAGATGAAATAAATTATGAATAATAGTGCATTTTAAGAGAATAATTAAGAAAATCTTCGAGAAGTCATCTTTTTTTTCAAATTATCTGAGCAAATCATTAACACATCTGTTAACACAAAGATTAACAGCAAGGATAAATAATCCAATGGACAGTGTGTCAACCCTATTCGGCAAAACAAGTCATCGTTGATGACACAGTCCCCGC
Source organism: Ptychodera flava (assembly GCF_041260155.1). Taxonomy (NCBI): domain Eukaryota; kingdom Metazoa; phylum Hemichordata; class Enteropneusta; family Ptychoderidae; genus Ptychodera; species Ptychodera flava. The sequence continues at coordinate 1,203,429 of NC_091930.1, read as the reverse complement.
TTGTCCATTTTGTTATAATCTTTGGTGTCTAGGTAGTTGTAGTCTAGGTAGCTGTGGAATGACATTGATGCAACGGGTGCATCAGGCCCGTGACTTGCATAATAAAGTAATCTGAGGAACGTTCAATAAATGACTCATCTCTGCTGGTAATGACCACTGAAGGAACTTTTGATCACATCACACATAACGATGCCCTCACTGCCTCTAGTGTCATAATGGCACATACTATACACATGGTTTGGTGGAATTTTCGAAATGGTATGGGATCGGGTATGTTGTTGTAATCAGCCATTTCGGATCATATAATGAAACAATTTAATGTGCACAAGAATGCAGCCATAGTACTTTATCTTCGTATCACGTTTGAACAAAATCAGTCCATCGAGGGACAGTGACCTATGTTTATGTTTGAAAGACATAAAAAAATCACACCAAAATTAAATCAAATGGCTGTTTATTGACCATATGGATCATAGTACATAATTAGTAGACATGCATATGTATGCCATAGCACTTTATCTTTGTACCAAGTCTCAACAACATTGGGTAAAGAATATTGCATATGATTAAGCCTCAAAGATATGAAAAAATCCAAAAATGACCATCTGACAGCGATATTGGAAAAAAATGACAATCTGGCAGCCATATTGGAACATGTCACGAAGTAAATTAACATGTGCGATCTTTGTGCCAAGTTTGGACAAAATGGGTGTAATGACCTTTGAATTATGATTCAAAGACATGCAAAATTCCAACAAAATGGCAGTTCTGCAGCCATATTGGATCCTATCCCAAGCTTAATTGATACATGCATATGTATGCCATAGTGCTCTGCCTTTGTGCCAAGTTTGAACCAAATCGGTTCAAGGATGTTGCGTTATGGTTCAAAGACATGAAAAAATCGCAAAAAAATGGCCACCTGTTGGCCATATTGGATCATATCACGAAATAAATTGGTGTTCATATGAAGGGCATAGTGTTTTGCTTTTGTGCCAAATTTGAACAGAATCGGTTCAAGGATGTCTGAGTTATGGTTCAAAGACATAAAAAATCGCAACAAAATGGCCGCCTCACGCCCATATTGGATTGTATCGCAATATAATTCGACATGCATATGTAGGACATAGTGTTATGCCTTTGTATCAAGTTTGAACAGAATCGGTTCAAGGATCTTTGAGTTATGGTTCAAAGACACGAAAAATCGCAAACAAAATGGCCGCCTCGTGGCCATATTGGATTGTATCACAAAATAATTTGACATGCATATGTAGGCCATAGTGTTATACCTTTGTGGCAAGTTTGAACAGAATCTGTTCAAGGATGTCTGAGTTATGGTCCAAAGACATGAAAAATTGCAACAAAATGGCCGCCACGCGCCCATATTGAAACATATCGCGAATTAATTTGACATGGATATGAAAGCCATAATGTTATGCCTTTGTGCCCAGTTTGAGCAGAATGTGCTCAAGGATGTCTGAGTTATGGTCCAAAGACATGAAAAATCGCAATAAAATGGCCGCCTCGCGCCCATATTGAAACATATCGCAAAATAATTTGACATGGATATGAAAGCATAGTGTTATGCCTTTGTGCCATGTTTGAGCACAATGTGCTCAAGGATGTCTGAGTTATGGTCCAAAGACATGAAAAATCGCAACAAAATGGCCGCCACGCGCCCATATTGAAACATATCGCGAATTAATTTGACATGGATATGAAAGCCATAATGTTATGCCTTTGTGCCCAGTTGAGCAGAATGTGCTCAAGGATGTCTGAGTTATGGTCCAAAGACATGAAAAATCGCAATAAAATGGCCGCCTCGCGCCCATATTGGATCGTATCACAAAATAAATCGACGTGCATCTGTAGGTCATAGTGCTATGCCTTTGTGCCAAGTTTGAACAAAATCAGTTAAGCAGTGTCTGAGAAACTGTTGATGACGGACGGACGGACGGACGGACGGACGGACGGACGGACGGACGGACGGACACACGGACGGGACCCAATCTATAAGTCCCCGCCGGACTTCGTCCGCGGGGACTAATAACAATAGTTGAGCATATTTTTTCACTCGACAGACGATAGGCAGCCAAAACCTTAAATATGCTTTACAGGTGAGAAGAGATGGTAGTACTAATTACTACTAAAATTTGCTATTTTATAAGTAGCTAAGCCTACTTGATATGCACATCCTACCGTAAGTTTTTTTTTCTGGTGAAGTTTTTTTTCCTTCCCATGATAATTTCACTGCACAAATGATGGGGTAGTATAACAGCATTCTGTTGAGAGAAATCAGAATACCAGTGTGTGTATGTGTGTGTGGGGGGGGGAGAGAGAGAGAGAGAGAGAGAGAGAGAGAGAGAGAGAGAGAGAGAGAGAGAGAGAGAGTTAGTTACATTTGTTCCACAAATTGAGCAATTATCAGCCTAAAACTTGACTATTCTGTCCTTGTGGGACGAGTTCATAAGTTTAACAAGCAGTGTTTATTTTTTCATGTTGACACCTGGGGGTCAGTTCTGATCCTTATAAACAAAACTCAATTTACAAAAGGTAAACTTATGTTGCATTTACACGTAGTTCATTTAATTCAGAGATTTTACACCTTTCCTGTCCGCAAATATCCTCACCAGTGTTTATATTCCATTCAGTGCCTGTTCCAGACTAAATGCACATGTGTAAATCCAGTGATTAATGCTTAGTGGAATACAAGTATTTCTGTTTTGTTTCTACCACTGTCCACTCAACACTCCAGGTCAAAGGTATTAGCAGTCAGTGAAGAGCATTACTATGATATTATTGTGAAGACTTACTGAAGACTGTGGCAAGGCTTTATGTAAAATTTCAAGATATGCATCCACAGCCTATAAAAAAGTAAAATACAAAGTAATAATTGTGACAATGTTCTATCAAAATAATGACACAATAAACATTATTTAAGCAAAAAACTACAATTCATCTACCACCATTGGCAAAGATTCAGGGTGATATCCAAGCTAGACCGTAATACCTTTCATCAAATGAGTCATTAGTATAGAATTTTTTGTACAATGTGAATACACTTTACATGGCTGTGTCTGTGATTTCTAGTTTGCTTTTTAACATTTGACATGTCAAACAGTTGTACTAGGAATTTTAAAAGGCAATGGCAGTCAAAACAATTCCAGTATTTATACATTTTTTATCAGAACAATGCATAATACTGCACAAGGAAATTATAGTAATCATATAACGTGGATGTACATTTAGGTGATTATTTGGAACATTGTCATGTCAATCATTCTGTCTTTTATTTTTATGTACTTTGTTATGATGTGCAACAAACTTTTGAGCACATGCAGAAACGCGCAGTGATGCTACAGGTACAACTGCATGATAAATCATGCCAATCAATAGAGATGGTACTTTAATTACTAACAACACAACTTACATTATCTTCCAACCATTTATCAGGTTTGATACTTTTTATTGTCCCAACAGTAATATTATGGGGTCCAATACTTCCAAGGATATTTTCATCACCTCCCTCACATCCCCAGAGGCGCTGCACAATTTCTAACATAAAAAGAACATTGGCATTTTTTCTGAACAGTAATGACAGTGTGTATGAGGAAGTGACAAGTGTGAGGTAGATTACTTACATACAGTAGAATAAACAATAATAATTTAATATCAGTAACAGAAGATGTGCACACTTCATCACAGCAAATCTGAATTATATATAGGAATGTGTAAAATTTATATTAAACTGATTGAACAACTGCATTTTTCAAAAAACTTTCACTGAAAGAAATTTTGATATACATGTGTCACAGCACAGCTAAGGAAGTGGAATATTCATCGGGCTGAGAAAAAACATACCTTTCAGGGCCATTTTGCTGTATATAGTTGATCTGCAAAAGATTTACAAACATATCATTCTTTAAAAATGTAAGCAATAATAAATGTAATGACACAAAACAATTCACAAACAACTTGGTTCTTGTCACCAGTACTTGAAGATTAAAATGTATTGGTGATCAGTTGAATTAATGGGGTGCAAGTGGACAAACACGACTAATTCACAAGACAAATCAAACAATATTTCCGGCCTATCAACAGTACAAACATTCTAAAAGGAAAATATGACAGGAATTTCCCATATGTAGCAAAAATTTTGTTGCCCTAGGTTGCCTCCCACCATTTTAATTTTTGTTAATGCATCACAAGGACTCAATAATGTAACAGTGTTGTGTATCTGCAAATCTTGACTTTTAAAAGAAATTGCTTCCCTCAGGGCAGATTGGTAGATAAAAACTATGTATTGCTGTAAGGATAGGAAATGTATGTCTGCCATGAGAACTGCCCTCAGGTCAGATTGATAGATATACACTATGCAATGCCGTAAGGATAGGAAATATATGGCTGCCAAAAGGGCAGATTGGTAGATAGCATAGGAATGTATGTCTGCCCAGAGGGCAGCTCTGACATACAATGTGCAATGCTGTAAGGACAGGAAATGTATGTCTGCTCTAAAGGCACTAGCTCACACATATTGCTGCCCTCCAGGGCAGTTTGGTATATATACACTATGCAATGCTATAAAGATAGGAAATGTATATCCGCCCTGAGGGCCGCTCTGAAGTATTGCTGCCCTCAGGGCAGATATACATTATGCGATGTAAGGATAAAAAAATATATGTCTGCCCTGAGAGCAGCTCTGATACATTGCTGCCCTTAGGGTAGATTTGTAGATATATACTAAGCATTAATTGTTAGATATATGCAAAGCAATGCTGTAATGTTTGGAAATATATGTCTGCCCTGAGGGCACCTCTGAAATATTGCTGCTCTCAGGGCAGATTGGTAGATGTACACTACGCAATGCTGTAAGGATAGGAAATATATGTCTGACTTGAGGGCAGCTCTGATATATTGCTGGCCTCAGGGCAGATTGGTAAATAGCATAGGGAATGTATACATGTATGTCTGCCCTGAGGGCAGACATGATGCATTGATGCCCTCAGGGCAGATTGGTAGATATATATACTATGACATGTGTTAGGATAGGTCATATATATGTTTGCCCTCAGGGCAGATTTGTTGGTACACACTATGCAATGCTATGAGGATAGAAAATGTATGTGTGCCCTGGGGGCAGCGCAGCTATATTGCTGCTCTCAGGGCAGATTGGTAGATATACACTATACAATGCTGTAAGGATATGAAATACATGTCTGCCCTGAGGGCAGCTCTGATACATTGCTGCCCTCAGGGCAGATTGGTAGATAGCATAGGGAATGTATATGTCTGCCCTGAGGGCAGCTCTGATACATTGCTGCCCTCAGGGCAGATTGGTAGATATACACTATACAATGCTGTAAGGATATGAAATACATGTCTGCCCTGAGGGCAGCTCTGATACATTGCTGCCCTCAGGGCAGATTGGTAGATAGCATAGGGAATGTATATGTCTGCCCTGAGGGCAGCTCTGATACATTGCTGCCCTCAGGGCAGATTGGTAGATAGCATAGAGAATGTACTGTATTCTGCCCTGAGGGCAGCTCTGACATATTGCTGCCCTTAGGGCAGATAGTTAGACATATGCTAAGCAATGCTGTAATGCTAGGAAATGTATGTCTGCCCTGAGGGCACTTCTGAAATATTGCTGCCCTCAGGGCAGATTGGTAAATAGCATAGGGAATGTATACATGTATGTCTGCCCTGAGGGCTGACATGATACATTGATGAACTCAGGGCAGATTGGTAGATATATATATACTATGACATGTGTAAGGATAGGACATATATATGTTTGCCCTCAGGGCAGCTCTGATTTACATTGCTGCCCTCAGGGCAGATTGGTCGGTACACACTATGCAATGCTATGAGGATAGAAAATGTATGTGTGCCCTGGGGCAGCACAGCTATATTGCTGCTCTCAGGGCAGATTGTAAATAGCATAGAGAATGTATACATGTATGTCTGCCCTGAGGGCAGACATGATACATTGATGCCCTCAGGGCAGATTGGTCGGTACACACTATGCAATGCTATGAGGATAGAAAATGTACATGTATGTGTGCCCTGGGGGCAGTGCAGCTATAGTGCTGCTCTCAGGGCAGATTGGTAGATATACACTATACAATGTTCTAAGGATACGAAATACCTGTCTGCCCTGAGGGCAGCTCTGATACATTGCTGCCCTCAGGGCAGATTGGTAGATAGCATAGGGAATGTATATGTCTGCCTTGAGGGCAGACATAATTAAATTGCTGCCCCTAGGGCAGACTGTAAATATCATAGACTATGTATATATCTGCCCAAGGGGCAGCGCTGACATATTGCTGCCCTCAGGGGCAAGGGGGCAGATTGGAAAATAGCATATCAAGGGATTGTACTGGTATATGTCTGCCCTGAGGGCAGACATGATTACATTGCTGCCCCTAGGGCAGACTGCAAATAGCATAGAGAATGTATATGTCTGCCCGAAGGGCAGTATGTCTGCCCTGAGGGCAGACATGATTATATTGCTGCCCCTAGGGCAGACTGTAAATAGCATAGAGAATGTATATGTCTGCCCAAAGGGCAGCTGACATATTGCTGCTCTCAGGGCAGCAATGATATATTGCTTGTCTCAGGGCACATTGGTAGATATAGTTTAAGGACTTAAGCGAATATACACCATGGAATTTCTTAAATTGTTTGTCCACACTCACTGGGAGGCGCTTGATTATGATGCCATTTGCATCAGGGCACTCCCGGATATCTAGCTGCTATGATTCAGCTGTGCTAAATGACGTAGCGGTGTTGCCGCTAGCCTGCATGACTTCTTACGCGACCCTATCTCACGTACAAAGCGTACCAAGTCGTGCACAATGTCATCAAGTAAGGCTTGATGACATTGTGCACGACTTGGTACGCTTTGCTAGCCGCTACAATGATTGCAGCTATCCGCGATGTGGCTACGTACATAGACCATCGAACTATGGAGGTATTTACGAGTAATACCACCATGCATTAACTAAACTACGTTTGCAAGTTTGACCATATATATGATCATGGCAAACTTGTTGATATATTATGTATCTTCGACTTGTCTTGGGAAATGGACTTACCTTCACACTTCGGTCTTTTGAAATAAGACCAGCAAGTTAAGCGCAGATTTTTCTGTCCACGCAGTGGGTGTTCTGTCACACGGTACGGAGCAAACGGAGCAGGGTATGCTCTCTGCAGCGTGCTTGGGTACTTGACGTGCTTCCGCGGAGGGGGACTATTTTCAACTAATCTGTGACGTCATTGAATATTGTGCACATTTTTGCTGGGCTCTGAGCTGCCCTGAGGGCAGCGCTGCCCTGAGGTCATTTTTCAGTTGCAACTTCTGCCGTCTGCCATGGTCGACCTATTACCCAGAATGCATTTCTGTAACCTGTTATTGACTCCCTAGCACGTAGAGAAAGCCCATTAAGGTGTAGTCTCGGTTACCCAGACTCCTCTGCGCTACTGGCGAAACGGGAGTCTGGGGAAATGCTATGGCACGGTTTGTAACACAAAATGGCCGCTGACAGAATTACGGACAGACGCTGATTGGCTTATCCGTCAGTATGACCCTGGGTCACTGCAACTCGACTGAAAACATGGACAGCCATCGATGGAGACCGATTGAACGCTGTAATTGGAGCGTCTTTGACCTTGTACGATATATCATACACGTTAAAGTTGCAATATGGATCAGAATTGACCTTCATATTTCAAAGATTTAACTTTATAGAAAAATCCACAACAATTTCATTTGCTGATTCGACCATTAACAGGAACACGGGAATGACTGTATTTTGAGTAAATTGATTTAATTACCGAATAAATTGCTGTTTTGGTACGTACTGTTTGCGAGATTAAGCACATAATTTGAAACGTCATTTTTACTATTTGAATATGTACGCATGCGTTTTTGATTCATGGTAACGGTTTATGAAATTGCAACATCGTGTCAACATGCGTGGCTAGCCTTCCCACGGGCAAGCGGTCAGGTCTCTGACCGCGCCCTGGGTCTCTGCTGACTGATTCGGCCTTGCAAAAATGGAAGAAATTGGCCAAAAATGTCGGCAAAATAAACACTGTTTGGTCAGATCGAAAGATGGAACCAAAAATGAGTGACACGCGACTACTGCACCACGACGAGGAGGCAGACTCTGTCTACAGTTTCTCTCGAAAACACCAACGTCGCCACTGTGTGATGATCAACTTCGCTAGCCAGCGGTGTTTCCTCGGGCAACACCAACTTACCAACACTGTGGCCGTGTGGACCCCACAATTTGTAATGTGAACCGGGCCGTTGTCCCCCCGCAAGGAAATAACTTAGATCTGTTAGCATTCATTGATAATCTATATCCTTCAGGTCAAATATGCATTTTTCGGAAACAAAGAAAAACTGCAGTCTCCATCATTAATGGCATGGTCTCATTTACGACGCGTCGATCAACGCGCTGACATGGCCATGCAAGACCAGACTGAGGGGCAAGACAGTTGCCGAACTTCTGCAGTGGTGGATGATACTGAAGTGGGCAAAGCTTTCAAATAAATATAGCGTGCAGATACCTCGCCTTTTAACATGAAAAATATAACAACATGCAACGGGGAGAGGATTGCGGAAACGCTGTCAGAGTGTCAGGCACGCGGTGAACACAACCAGATCGGTGTACGTGGTCTGGACGATCGATCGAACGTACACAGTAGGTGCACACGGCGCGGCACTGACATACATGTATATGGGTGAGAAAAATCAATCACACGATCTTTTGTAGAGCTGTACTTTATCATATCGATATACTTATATTTCTGAAACATTGTGATGCTGTCAAAGTTAGGCAAACGCAAAGTTTACAATGAATTATCATTATGTATGTCAAGTTCTGTCAGCGCATGGATGTAGGCCTAATTTTTTACATCCATGGTCAGCGTAACAACATTGCCCCTCCAACGTGCACTCCAGTGCGACGTCATCACTCTTGGTTGTACTTGTCACGTGCACAGCAGAAAACGCCAATGTTTTTGTTTTGAAAGTTTGTTTACAAAACAGCTTTTCTAGGCGGCCGCAACGTATCAAAATGAACGTATTTGTGTGTCGGGATTGGTAAGAGGCTTAGGTAAGAGGAGTACTTCAACGTAGTATGGTCTATTTGCTTTAGTTTTACGAAAAAAAATCGACAATTTTGATCCATATTGCAACTTTAAGGTGAGAATTTCTCGTTCTATTTGGTCTAGTTAATCACCACACAGTTTAATTTCTCAAAATGCTAGCTCGTTTGCCAATGCCATACTTCATCCTCTCGTTGCCACACAAATGAATAGTTGTACCACTACCAGTTTTTCTCGAGGGTCTCTGGTGTACAGTTTATGGGTGTAAGGTCTATTTTTTACATCCATGTACAGACTCAGACAGGCATTGGAATTCAGTAACTGAATCAGTTGCTTAGATTACATATCTCGATTACCTGTACCGTAGCTGCAATGATTGCAGGAGGAGTCGCTCGTCTGGACTTTGTACGCGACCCCAAGGTCGCGTACAAAGTCAATCCAGACGAACAACCCCGCCCCCCTACAATCATTGCAGCTACCAGGTCGCATACAAAGTCAATCCAGACGAGCAACCTCCGCTACGATCATTGAAGCCACCCATACCCATACATATTATCGAGCGGAGAAAACAGTGCCAATCACATTGTTTTTGACACTGACTGTTCACAGTTATTTTAAAAATAAAGCTTTAGCTGCAAAAATTGTACGATCATTTTTCATAAGTAGATATGTGCACAACCCCATGTACCAAAAAATACTTCAATTATTGCTGCTATATTGTTGTTGTTGTTGTTGTGTGTGTGTGTGTGTGTGTGTGTGTGTGTGTGTGTGTGTGTGTGTGTAAGCATATACACTGGAGCAAAGGGTAAAGGGTCTATGGTGTAAGTAAGAGCCAAAAAAAACACAAAGTGACAATACTTGAAGCCTCAAGAATCCCGTCTTCATTGATGACTTTTATATCAATCTTGTGCTTTCATAACTAAACATAGAGCCTATTAAAACCTTGTTGGTATTTTTTATAAATACATTTCCATCAGGATAAACAAGTGGAGTGCTTAAAGCATCTAGTGAATGGCAGTGAAGTCATGGCAGTATTGCTGACCGGCTATTGAAAACTATCATCTATGCTTTGTTACTGAACATACTAAATGAATATCACAACAATCCTCTGATGAACCACAAGGTTGTTTTAGATCTCAACACTGGTGTCCCTTATGGCTGACCAGGTGCAGCGTCTCAACGTACAGTACAGCTGAGTGAACAAGAACAAGTCTCTATTACAGGTTTGTTTATATGCTCATGTATATTTCCATTTTTTGATTTGTAAAATGTATGGTAATGTCAAATAAATCATATCACCTAATTTTGAGAATGCTGCAACTATCTATCCACTAATCTATTATCAAGACTTGTGGGACCACATGTTATTTAAAACCTACTACCTTGATGTATTTAATAGAAACTGAACTGCATTACTTTTATGAAATATTATCTCTCAATAAGTGTTTTCATGCATCCCATATGGGTGTCAGCTGGCATATGATAATGTGACTCGAAATTTTCTCAGACATGTACAGTTATATTGTCAAGCACTGCGATGGTGTTGTGTTACATGTAAGGGTGTGCAAAACAGTTATTATCAATCAAAACAGTTATTATCAATGGCAGTATCAACTATTGAAGGACAAAATGCAAAATGCAAAACTACATACGATTTTGCATTTCATTCTATAAATAACATGTGTATTTTCCCAATATGACATATTCAACTGCAGTCTTCATAAATACAGTATTACATATTTTTTATTCACAGACAGAGATAGTGCCATCATGCTACTCAGTCCAGAAATGCTATTTAGTGGTAATTGAAGAAATCTATGCCAATCAAAGTACAGAGACACCTTTCCATAGTTGTCGATGAAGCACACTGTGTTGTTCAGTGGTATGTGTCAATAATTAATAACGTGTATATAAAAATATATGTCTACGTTTGTGTGTGTATACATAGTATAAATTATTCAGTTATACTTCAAAACTTTTATCACATTGAATGTCTGAGTGAGGAATGTAGCTGCCATCAGATTTTTCAGTATTTTGAAGAAATATTGTATAATGGTAAAATCACCAATTTTGCATGAGAATGGTTCTACTCCGGAATAAAAAGGACGCGATGCGTTCTACAGACTCAGTACGCCCAAAGAATCACGTGATGCCGGTACAAACAAACCCACATGTGTACTAACGCGTATGGAAATACACGTAGGTCTATGCGCGTTTGCGCACATGGCTTTGTTTGTACCGTGGTCGATTCGAATTCCGGGTTTGGCCTATTGAGTGAACTGGCAATGATAATCATCATATTCAGCACAATGAAAACAGAAAACACTTCAATTTGAAAATTGATATGAAATATTACTAATCCTGCTGAGATAGAGATGACCACACAAAGCTTTTATGATCTCCCACTCTTAAAAATGTTGACATGTCTATTTTTATTTTTACTTGTACAGGGTAAAATACTATGCTCGCATTGGCGAACTACAGAGTCTTCTTCCAAGAGCTAACATGGTAGCACTCACTGTAACAGCAACTCCAGATCTGAAATAAAGAAATGTTATGCATGGAAAAATGTGAGCTGGTGTGATGTGATCTTGACCGCCACAATATATTCTACCAAACAATACAGGCTCCAACATCAATTGCTGACACATTCTCTTGGCTTTTTGAATCTCTGAGATGCATGAAGACGCTAACTAAGAAACACATAATTTACTGCAGAAATATCAATTCTTCTGCTTATTTGTACAAGTATTTTATCATTCAAAAATGATGAATCATGGATTGGGTCACCAACATTTCAGAATGCACTGTTTACCATGTACCACCACTCCACACCAGTGAAACATGATTGGTTGAAAATCATTCAACAAGACTGAATCTAAGTTGAGAGTAATCATAGTTACTGTTGCATTCAGTATGGGAGTGGATGCCCCTGATGTCTACATGTCCATTCATTGGGAGCTTCTAGATCCTTTGAAGGCTTTGTACAGGAATCAGACATTTGCTATGGGCAATGTGACTGTAGGGAATGCCCTATACGTTCTGGTTTGATCGCAGAGAGACTTAACAATGAGGAACTGTGTGCAGCTGCTAAGGATGCCGAACAACATGAGCACCTGATTAGTAGTATTACTGACGAACAACAACGGATCATCAAACAAGAATTGACCACATATAGAGATTAAATGTCTCAGGCTTTGATTTCATCAATAGTAATGACTAGGTTGACAGATGCTGTCATTTCTGATATTTTAGACAATATTCCCTACATTCATTGTAAGGACGATACACTCACAGAGTTTGTGTTTGATTCACATATTGCCTCAGTGGTGTGGAAAATCATTAGTGAAAAATTAGAGTGAAACTATTAGGATTTACATACAACTTAACATACTTGCATTCAGAAAGTGTCATGGTTTTCAATATGTCTAGGCTGAACAAGATCAGGATGCTGGACTTAGAGGGCTGTAGAGCAAAAGGATTGGTGTTAGGCTAGCTGCATGAGAAAACGAGAGCCACAGATCCTACCCATGTCCCATGTGTAAGTACCTACTCTAAGCAAACAGAATTCCATTTGTGACTCTGCATGTTTTTTTCTCCGGCTATGGTCTCATTTTCTTGGCTTACTTACTGTTCGGACCATATTTAGTACCTACCCTAAAAAGTGTCTTTACTGTAAGTAGATCCAACAGGCGCAGAGAAGAGTAAATCAAAAATTTACTGGTTGATGTCCATTAATCCATTCACACATTGCCATCTTGGCTTACCCTGTGATGATTAATGGACATCAACAGACAGCAACAGAACTTTGATTTACTTTGCAGTACTCCAGTTGGATGTACTAACAGCAAGACTGTTTAGTCAGAGTAGGTAATAAATTTGGTCTGAATGTGAAAAAGCCAAGAAAATAAGACCAGAGCGGGAGAAAAGCATGCAGAGGCGCAAACGGAATTCCGTTCGCTTAGAATATGTACTTTCGCATAGGTAGGATCTGTAGCGCTTGTTTTTTTCCGGTACAACCCACGAGAGCTATGACTGCAGCTATCTTTAGGCCAGGGGAAAAAAAATTCTTGTTCATCAGATTTTTTGCGCCAAGCTCCAGAAGCGGCTAGCATTTTTTTTTCCAAACCAGCAAAATCTACCAGTAATTTCACCGGTAATGATAACCTGGTCAAGATTTTGCAACACTCTTCAATAACAGAGTGAATTGCGTGCAGGAGTTCAGCAGAATAAACATGTATTAAACACAAATGGTGGATACAAGCAATAGTTGTGCAGATCCACTAGGGGGCAGGCTTCAAAAGCCCACCTAGTAAACAAATTTTCAAAATTTTAAAACATAAAATTCCAAATCTGCAAAAGTAGAAGTGGCGATTGGGATGAACAATTTTTTTTCCCCTGGACTTACTGTGTAGTTATATTCAAAACAAATTTCAATTTTGCTTGGTCTTCCCAGTGTATTGTGATCTCGCCACTGTATAGTGATATCAGAGTCCAATATTTATCCAAATACTATTACACACTGCCTACAGTGCAAAGTTTTCTTTACTGTTACTAGACCAGAATGAGACAGTCATTCAAAATTAAGCCAAGTCTATATGTCATGCTTTCGAAAGGTCAAACTCTGCATTTGAATGAGTATCATGAGAACTACTCGGTGTTTTGTTACAGGCAGTATTATTTATTTATTCATTTTGTGATTGATGATTTTGCTCCCTCCATACCTGAACTTCATTATGTGACATGTACACTTTTGGGCTGGTGGCCTCCAATATTGTAATAAAAGTTATTGATTTACACAAAACTCAGAAGATGTATTGAGAATATTTGAAATCTTTATTTACTTTTGACATACCCATGTCAATAAATACGACATACATATTGACAGGGGGGTGCATGTATTTTCCTCCAGAATTTGAAGGGTGGGTCACCCAAAATAATCCTGGAAAAATCAAAATCCCCCTCCCCCAGATGTAAAAATTAACACTCCCTAATTACAAGTCAAGACTTGTAATGTTCCTGTCTTGATGTCTGTATGTTTACATCACAGACCTACATTGTACTTTAGCATGGGGTTTAACAGTGGAACACATGAATCAAAATGAAAGGATCTTGTTTCCTCACGTGTGTTCCTTGTTGGTGTCTGCAAGATGCCAATAAAAGTAATCAGAGTAATCAGTCAAGATGGCACACAAAAAATTCCATGTTCAGCAATGAAATCTCTAGAGCGGAATGAAATTGGTGGTAATTTGCAATGCGATGTTCAAACAGATGTTCTGTGATAGCAAAAAAAATTCAAATCTCACAAATGCACACAATTACAACAGCCTGTGAGTGCACTTTTTCAGAATGCCCATTTACTAGTTGAGTATTCTTTTTTCTTTCCATTTATCCACCTGTGTAATTCTTTGGGATCAATATTACAGAAAATGTCAGCATAAAGTTTGGGAAATGATCATGTGCCCTCCCTGCATTCCACTTAAATACTGATGACTTATGTTTCAACTCCTCATATATGGTTCTGATATCACTATCAACACTAGCTTTTGTATGTGTTCCTGACTGAAATGCAACATCGAGTTCTCGAAGCTAATGCTTCTCTGAAGTTCTCAATGTCATCACAGTACAACACAGTCTTTCCAATCCTGGCAACAGCAGCACTGGTGTGATTTAGTCCCAATGATTTCATTCTTTTCTCAGCAAATCTATTTGGGAGTTCCATGACATAGTAACCGTCAAAATTATTTCCTTCTCCTCTCGATAAGTTAATGAACCTATTCCAGGTTATTTGATGACTGAGCCATGGTGACAACAGTGCTTCGGTACTTGCTTGGAGAAGAAAAGCCTCAAGTCTATACTTGATCTTGTGACTAGAATAATAGACAAGCATAGCATATCTCCAATGCCTCAAGCATCTCTCTCCATACCATAGGATATATCAGGCTTGGGAATATGGGTCGGAGTTGTTATTACCTGTATCAAATTAAAAAAACAGACATTGGTTTCTATCTATTGAATATATAGAATGTAATTAAAAGCACAAATAGTATACTATAAGATTCTATCACACTAAAAGTTAATAAGAATAAAATTGTTATGATCACAGTTTTCACAATTTTGGTTAAAATTCACAAGCTGAACCTTAAAAGTGAAAGTAGTAAGACAGTGTCCAAAATAACATCAGATGTAGAATTTCAGTGGTGTCACATTTGGCGATTCTTTTTTTTGAAAATTGAGTGGTTAGAGTACAGACACATCAGAATCACAAGTGTATATGATATAGCAAAAATAAAATGTACAAAATTGTATGGTCTTCAATACCGCAGGTATAATAGCCTTGAAAATCAAACTTAACAGAAAATATACATACCTTTTAGTGTCTGTTTTGTTCACTTCATATCTTGTCTTGGGGTGATACAGGAAGGGGTTACTTGAGAGATCTGCAATGGATCCATAAACATATGGCAAGTTATCTCTAAATGAACACATACTCTGATGAAAATTGGATACGTGGATTGGCTTGATTTTCCCTCATCTTGTTTTCCTCTGTAGAATATCATTTAACATTTGGTCACACTGCCATAAGCTTAGGGCAGCACTAAGACAGTTGAGGGCCACATGGTAGTTTCTGAGTCTTGTGATATAGATGCACAGAATAGGGCGAACAATCATGACAGTGTTTGAAAAAAAACGTGCTTAGGAGCACTATCAACCTCTCGTTATGTAAAATACCTGCGAGCAAGACTTTGAAAAATATTTTTGTGGTGATATTTTCCTGCGCGAGGTGTTTGGAAGTTTTTTCCGGTCAAGTTTCAGAAGTGTGTAGGCAACGTAATTAACTTGCAAAAGTATGGGTTCGCTCACAGTCCCATAGAGGGACTGTGGTTCACTGTTTATGGCAACACTCATTAGACAGATCATGGAGGTAGAAGGAAAGACAGATGACATGTATGTGGTCGGTAGTGATTAGTATCGATATATATCTCCGCTATATAGGAGACTGGGTTACCGTACGTTGTGAGTTCGAACCCGATTGAAACCACCGTATATTGCATACATACCGCATTTGGTGTGCATGGAAACAGTCTTTTTTTTCTAGTCGCCAATCTCTCAATTTTTTGCGATCTTTCCACAATTGCACAAACTCTCCTAGCTGCAGTAGGCCTACAGTAGCTCGAGTCGAGGTTTTGCCTGGGTATTTGGGTCGGACGGCAAAACCAACCGCCCGACCCAAATACCCAGGCAAACCTCGAGCTACTGTACTGCAGCTAAAACTCCCAAGATGGTTTTGCCGTCCGACCCAAATACCCAGGCAAAACCTCGAGCTACTGTACTGCAGCTACGGTCTCTTATGAAAAGACAACAAATCACACACACAGATATTGCCGAGAGTCACTTACTAGCATGTGTCGTCTCCGCTGCGTCGTCTCCATGTTTTCAGTCGAGTTGCAGTGACCCAGGGTCATACTGACGGATAAGCCAATCAGCGTCTGTCCGTAATTCTGTCAGCGGCCATTTTGTGTTACAAACCGTGCCATAGCATTTCCCCAGACTCTCGTTTCGCCAGTAGCGCAGAGGAGTCTGGTAACCGAGACTAATTTAAGGTGGCGAGAATATGGCCGCCAGGCGGCCATTTTATTACGATTTTTTCATGTACAGAGCCATAACTCAGACATGTTTCAACCGATTTTATTCAAAGTTGGTACAAGGACATTGACCAATGTCATAGATATGCACGTCAATTTGTTTTGTGATACGATCCAATATGGCCGCCAGGCGGCCATTTTATTACGATTTTTTCACGTACAGAGCCATAACTCAGACATGTTTCAACCGATTTTATTCAACGTTGGTACAAGGACAATGACCAATTTCATAGATATACATGTCGATTTGTTTTGTGATACGATCCAATATGGCTGCTATGTGGCCATTTTGTTACGATTTTTTCATATACAGAGGCATAACTCAGGCATATCTCAACCGATTTTATTCAAAGTTGGCACAAGGACATTAACCTATGTCATACATATGTACGTCGATTTGTTATGTGATAAGATCCAATATGGCCGCTAGGCAGCCATTTTATTACGATGTTTTCATGTACAGGGCCATAACTCAGACATGTTTTAACCGACTTTATTCAAAGTTGGTACAAGGAGATTGACTAATGTCATACATATGCATGTCAATTTGTTATGTGATACGATCCAATATGGCTGCCTTGCGGCCATTTTGTTACGATATTTCATGTACAGAGCCATAATACTCTCAGGCATATCTCAACCGATTTTATTCAAAGTTGGTATAAGGACATTAACCTATGTCATACATATGTATGTCAATTTGTTTCATGATATGATCTAATATGGCTGCATGGCAGCCATTTTGTTACATTTTGTCCTTAGCCAAAACTTGGGCATGTCTCAACTAATTTTATTCACCGATTTTATTCAAACTTAGTACAAGGACATTGACATATGTCATACATATGCACATTGATTTGTTTTATGATACAATCCAATATGGCTGCCGTGTGGCCATTTTTTGTCCGATTTTTTCATGTCCAGAACAATAACTCAGACATGTATCAAGCAAATTTATTCAAAATTGGTACAAGGACGTTGACTTATTTATGCATATGTATGTCGATTGGTTTCACGAGATGGTCCAATATGGCCACATGGTAGCAATTTTGTTATGGTTGTTTCATGTCGAGAGCCATAACTCTAGCAGTCTCAACTGATCTTATTCAAAGTTGGTACATGTACATTGACTTGCGTCATACATATACATGTTGATTTTTTAAACAGTAAGATCAAATATCGCTGCATGGCGGTGATTTTGTTACATTTTTCAAATGTACAGAGCCATAACTCAGACATATTTCCACCAGTATCATTTAAAGTTGGTACAAGGACATTGACCTATTTAATACATATGCTCGTTAATTTGTTTCATGTCATTTAGCAGTAACATGTCAATTATTGAAGTTTCGTATGTAGGCTGATATGTAAAGAAATACGTACTGCATCAAATTCATGAAACTTTGTAAAGATGTTAACGGATGTTAAGCTCACATTGCTTTAACATTGAAAAAGTCATTAATCAGTGTCATTTTAGTTAATTTGTAATTGCATAAGTAATGAACTTTCCTAATTTGGGTGATATAGCCACAAATTAATACAACGTCAAATGTGATGAAACTTGATACAGATGTTGATCTCATAGTGTCGTAAATACTGCATCAAACTTTATGAAATATGGTACCAATGATAATCTGTCAAGTGTAAGAATTGTATACAAAAATGTTTTGCAACGTCCTGTTGATTAATTCCTAGTTGACTCATTTTATGAACTTTAGGATGGTGGCCCACATTGGATTTATGTTTTCATCACCATGGAACTCATTCTTGGCCATTGAGCGCCATCTGTATCAAAGTATTTTTATCACAGACCTAATTAATGAAGAGGACTCTATCCGCTCTGAGGACATGTAATCAAAGTACCCATTATTTATTTATTTACACTTTTAATGAGCGGCCGAGTTACTAAATAAGTAATTTTCATCGGGGCTCAATAAATACAACAATCTTAATAATGGTAGAAGTAAAGTCGTTCACAATGGAAAATTCACTTTGGTAAACTCTCTTAGCTTCACCTTAAACTGTATAATATTTGGCGCATGTCTTATGTCGTTTGGCAGAGAATTCCAGAGTTTTGTGGCTCGGTAATGAAAACTCCGTTGACCAGTATTTAAAACTGACTTTGGAATACAACAGTCTTGACGAGAAACAGAACGTGTTTGATAAGGATGAACATCACTCTGAAATACGAAGAACTTACACAGATATTTTGGTGCATTTCCAGTCATACACTTAAATGTTAACACTCCCATGAAATAAACAATTCTTTATCTAATGGACAGAACATTGAACCGAGAAAATAACTCAAGAGAAGGATAGTCGAAAGGTAATTCAAACAGAATACGTAAAGCTCTCTTTTGTAAAATGAAAACTTTGTTGAGATTTGTTTCTGTTGTGTTTCCCCACACAACACAACAGTAGTCAAGAGTACTCTGTATAAGACCATTATATAATATGATGCGGTGGCTCATTGGAATAAATGTGCGTAATCTTAACAACAGAAAAATTCTCCTACTCAAAGTCTTACAAAGGATATCTATGTGTTCATTCCATGATAAACATTCATCAACAGTTACTCCCAAGATTTTTCCACTATATCCACGGGGAATTTCAATTCCATTAACTTGTACAGATAAAGAGTTGTCTGTCTCTTTTAGACGATTCAACTTGAAATTAGAAGTTACCAGAAGATACTTTGTTTTTTTTACGTTTATACTCATTGAGTTTGCCGTAATCCAATTAGAAATTGGTGAAATGGCATCATTCATTCTATCATTAACAACGTCAATAGATTGACCACTTGCAAGCAAAGTTTGGTCATCTGCATACATGTGTAAACTTGAAGAATCAACACATAAAGATAGATCGTTAATAAAGAGCATAAATAACAATGGACCCAGGATTGAACCTTGGGGAACACCAGTAGTTATATTACGTCTCTCTGACAAACACCCTAAATAACAAACAATTTGCTGTCGAGAAGCGAGGTAAGATATAAACCAGGCAACAACGTTATCTGCTAAACCGTAACAAGACAGTTTCCTTAATAAAATGTCGTGGTTGATAAGATCAAACGCTTTGGACAGATCAAGTAAAAGAAGACTGTTGAAGTAACCCTTGTCCATATTATGTAAAATTTCGTCGGTGAGCCGAATCAACGCAGTTTGACAGGAAAAGGTTTTTCTAAAACCAGACTGGGTGTCAATCAGTAAGTTTGTGTATGACAAGTAGTTATAAAGAACATTATGAACATGTCTCTCCAAAACTTTAGAAAGAGACGGTAAAATTGAAATTGGACGATAATTTAACATATCTCCAACGTTACCTCCACCCTTGTACAGAGGAACAACTCTTGCACATTTGAAAACATTAGGAAAAACAGAAAATTTTAAACTCATATTAAACAGGTAAGTAAGGATGTCAGCAATTACAGGAGCACCAACTTGTAAAAGTTTGGCATTAACATCGTCCACACCAGTTGATTTCGCTTTTGATAAACATGAAAACACAAAGTCTCTCTTAATAGGAGGAAATTCAAACTTGCTGACGTAACTTAATTTGTCATTAACAAAATCCAGTAAATGGTCAAAGTTGACAGAGTTGGATGAACGACAGGAATTATTAGTATTTTGACTGATGCGTGTAAAATGCTGGTTAAAGGCATTTGCAATATCTACATTATTTGTGAGGAAAGTTGAGTCCACTGTAAAAGTTGGACTACTTGAAGTATTTGACTTCATTATACTGTCATAAATGCGCCAAACCGTCGCAGGGTTTGACTTGTTATCGGTTAAAGTACAATCCGTGGCACAATTCGGCCAACCAATAAACCAATTTGCATTTTCAAATAGAAATCGAAATGGAGCTAATTTTCTATTTTCAAATGGTTTTATCATCTTGATTATTAATTTTATGCCTATTTCTAAATTTAAAATCTTTGGGCTGAGATTGAAATATAGGAAACAGGTGTACACTGCTGTGAGGATGGCACTTTACGGCCATTCAAATTTCCCTCTGACAAACTCTATTTCCCACAATTCGTATTTCCGTTTTTTCAATTTCCAATATACCAAATGTCCGATTTTCCCATTTCATTTGGGGCGTGGCCCAGTATCTTTTCATACTATGGCGGAAATAATTGTATCGAATTGGAATTAAGGTGTAACATTTATCTCAGTGTGACCAAATATACTGGGGCGGGGCTTGGTTACGATAATTGGCACAAGATACTTTTAAAAATTAGCGGGAATGAGGGACTGGTTAGTTTCTTCGGCCTTGGAGGCCGGTGGATTCATGGGGGTCACCCTGTTTTTCACTTTGGTGATGGGGTCACCTATTTTGAAATGCCCAATTAGGGGGGTCAGTGTGTTTTTAAATTTCGACACGGGCTCATACTTGCCTAAAATGCATCAAATGCATCGTGCTAGCCATGAATTTCATCATTCAGTTTCATTTTTCGGCGCGCCCTTCGGGCGCGTAACTTTCCTAATATGAGGTTATACGAGAATACCGCAAAGGATGCACGAGGACATTGGCACAGCGTATCGCTCGACGCGAAGCGGCGGGTGATGCACGGCGCCGATGTCATAATGCATCCTTTGCGGTATTTCGTGATAATCTTATTATTATACATCTTACATTCTTCACTTGGGCATCAAATTGTCTAGCTGTGCAGCTATCTGTTGGCGGGTAGGGTGCGTGGCTATGCAGGTCATCAAAAGGTCAACCCCGCCTTTTGATGACCCGCATAGCTACAAATTGTCAAAAAAAATTGTCAAATTGTCAGAGTAGTGACCGTTTTTATAGTGCAACATCAACATTTTTTCTTCCTATTTATAGTGCAAATGTAGAACGCTATCGCTATCTCAGACGGCTTCTGCAAGCTCTGGAGTGTGTGTACTAGTACTACACACGTACGTACAGAGCGCGCGAGGCTGAACATTTTGGCCAGTCCTAACATCGTCTCACATACTGGAAGACAAGAAAAAAAGTGTTCTTTGGTTGGTAGAGTGCGCGTGCACTTCAGGCAATGAATTTAAGTTGGTGCGTTCAGCCGCAAGAAATTCAAGAAATGGGTGATAAGGAAGAAGTCACTGCGAAATAGGTGTTCATCTCAAAATGTTTTGCCCAGGGCAAGTGGTATCTCTGAACGAACTGTTAATAGACGATGATGTCTCAAATATGGTATCAAACGCCTTTGAGGTCAAGATTTTGATCGGGTTGGAATAGGTGCAATTTATAAAGTGAGCTGGCATACGGATTAAAACTATGATTGGTTACTTAGATCATTATGAGGAGAACATCATTGCGTACAAAGATTGACAGCTGAATAAATTGATCAGATAAAATTAAATGTGGATGCCGCGCTCTGATTGGGCTGATGACTGTCACAATGTTCCAGTTTGCGACGTTGACGGGAAGCGCGAAAAACTTCAGCAGGTCAGGTCAAACTGATTATATCGGACTTTCCTTTCCGGCGGCCGCAACACTATTGTTCTTTGTATGCTCGTTACTCGATCCATTGAACGACTTGCCCGCGCAAACAACTGTCACAATTTGATGCATTTTTAGGCAAAAGATGGATACTATCAGCTGCCACGCCCCAAATGAAATGGGAAAATCGGATATTTGGTATATTGGAAATTGAAAAAACGGAAATACGAATTGTGGGAAATAGAGTTTGTCAGAGGGAAATTTGAATGGCCGTAAAGTGCCATCCTCACAGCAGTATACACCTGTTTCCTATATTTCAATCTCAGCCCAAAGATTTTAAATTTAGAAATAGGCATAAAAATTAATAATCAAGATGATAAAACCATTTGAAAATTAAAAATTAGCTCCATTTCAATTTTCTTATTTGAAAATGCAAATTGGTTTATTGGTTGGCCGAATTGCGCCACGGATTAAGTACTCATAAAGTAAGACTTTTTAGCTCTGGTAATGAGACGTACTACTGTGTTTCTATTATGCCTGTATTAATTCCAACTACTTACGGAAGACTCTTGTCTAGCACGCTTTAGTGAAACATCACGCTAATGGCGTCTAAAATATCAACAGAAAACCACTTAGGTTGCCTAAAACGCTTTACCCGTCGTTCAATGACAGGACAGTGTAAATCACAAACACGGTTAAAAATAGAAATCCAAACTTCAAATGCGACATTAACATCCTTGATATCATTCAGCAAGTGCCATGGAGCAATTCTCAAATCATACAAAAAGTCTTCTTCAACAAAATTCTTGAAAGATCTATACTTGATACAAATGCGAGAACCTGACTTTGTACTAAAAGCGCCATTCAGTTTACGGTTTGTGAGAACAGGAAAATGATCTGATAAACCTACAACACTGATACAAGAATTGAAAAAGTTTTCTTCATTTGTAACATAAATGTGATCGAGATATGAATTCGAAGCAGGGCGGGTAATTCCATTAATTAATTGAGTCATGTTCAACATAACAAGAGACTGATAAAAGAAATGCTTTTGACCATTGGTAGATGAAGTATCAATATTTACATCACCACAAACAATTACTTCTTTACCTTCAAGAAAGGCATTTTCTAAATTATTTACAATTGCAATATCTGACTCATGGGATGTGTTTGGTGGACGGTATATAGAGGAAACTAAAAAACTTCTGCTATGAGGCGGTTTGATTTCCAGCCACAAAATTTCGATGTCAATTTGTTCAAGATCACTCCTCCTGACATATGGTAAATTAGACCTGATATAAGAAAGAAGGCCCCCACCTGATCGGTTTGATCTATCCTTACGTTCTAAAAGGTAATTTTCAATTGAAAATTCGGAGCTAAGATTACTATCCTTCAAGAAAGTTTCAATTAGACACAGAATATCAATTGAGGGAAAAAAGGAATCATTGTCGAAAAATAATGAATACCTGAGTTGCTCAATTTTGTTTGAGATGTGCTGAATATTCCATGAACAAACAGTCAGAGCATTTTTTCTTCTTCCTATTTAAGGAAAGTAAGTTATTTCCGTTCACATGAGTTGACCCATCACCAGCATCATCTTCTTTGCCGAGGTATTAATTGATTCGCATATTACACGAGTTTTGTTTATGGCCAAGTTGACCACAACTCCAACATTTTACCGCGACTACATGCCTGCATACTCGTTTAACGTGACCTTCTTCACCGCAAAGGTAACACCTTATTCTGTGAGAGTATCTGGAAGTGTTAGACGAACGTTGTCGATCTCTATAGTTGCCATTTTCAAAACTCTGTTTACCGTAATACGGTGGACAAATACCGATGTCATTCTTCCTCACATCTGTTTGTGAACTAGAAGATGTCGTATTTTTGTCACTTTTTGATCGCAGTCTGTCTTGAAGAAATTTGCATTCAGTCTGCAATTGATCACATTTTTTCTGCAAGGATTCATTTTCGTTGGTTTTGTCCGACAGCTGAGCGAAGAGATTTGTGTTTGTAGTTTGCAAAACTCGAAGTTCTTGTTTTACCGCCTCAAGACTAGATATGATTTTACCATATTCAGATCGTAGATCGGTGAAGTCATGATACAAGTCATTAACAAGTGGGGACTGTGTCATCAACAATGACTTGACACTAGAGATATCCCTACAGAGTTGACATGATGTGGTGTCATGTCTGCTTATATGTACAGTAGTTTAACACTGTCATCCTGTGTTACAACTAATCTGTATGGATTGTCCTTACACAGTGCAATGTAACGGGGATACTCTAACTGATATTGACCTTTATAGCTAAGAAATTCACCATCACAATTGAAGTGAACCACTTCATTCCTACTCCGATCACAAACATATATGCCATCTTGTTGTTGATCAAAACACAAACCATAAGGCCACTCAAAGTGTCCCTTGCCAATGTCTCTTATACTTTGCATCTGGTGATTCAAAACATGAACACATTTCCTGCCAGAATCTGATACAAAAATACATTTCTTGTTCACAATCAGATCATAGGGTTCACTGACTTGTCCTTTTTTAGTTCTTGCAATGTGTTCACCAGATTTATTATATTTTCTCACATATCCTTCGTTGTCACCAATGAATATAAAACCATCAGGACTCAAGCAGATACTGGTTGGTGAAATTCCTTCTTTGCGTCCAAAACAGTTTAAAATCTTGCTTTGTCCAGAACTCACCACAACTTGACCATTCCCTGGGTCACTCATAAAGTATTGGTCATTGTCTTCATCCACTGTGATATTCCACGGATTAAATGACTCTGGGAATGCATGGAATTGTAAGATGAGATCACAGCAGAGTTTGATTGGATCAATAACCTGAACTCTACGATTCCTCCAATCACATATAACCCATTGACCGTTCTTCTTGATGTATATTCCTCTGGCCACATCAAATTGTCTTGGCATTGATCCAGACCCAAACACTTCAAGGACACTCCCCTTGACCGGATGTCCTGGGGAAAACAAAAACATAAACAAAGGTCAAATCTCAAAATGCAAACTGCAATGACATCAAACTACTATGACATCAAACATTTTCTGATTTCACAAATTTTGACTGAATTCAAACTTCCTTTGTTTACACAAACACATGGAACATTTAAAGGAACAACTGCCTTACATGTGTATGTAACACTCATGTTTCCATGGCAACATATTTGTATTTTAATGATGGAAATGTGATTTTCAGTCCAATAAGGTAAGTCATTGTGTTGCTGATTAGCTCATGTTTAACAGAGAGTTGCCAGGTTGTAATTTATTTGGTTGTGTTTTGATGTCGATCAAAGGTACATGTTGATGTAACTCGCATGTTTCCATGGCAACCTATTTACTTTTTATCAGTGGAAATATGATTTTCAGTTCATAATGTAGGATATTGTATTTCTGATTAATTAGCCAATGTTTTACAGAGAGTTGCCAGGTTGTAAATTGTTTTGTTGTGTTTTGAAGTCAATCAGAGATACATGTTAATGTTATTAACACATTTCCATGGCAACATATTCACATATTATCAGTGGAAATGTGATTTTCAGTCCATAATATGACAGAACCCCATGAGCTCGCACAGCATTTTGAGGGATACTGAAGTTATTTTAACGAGTGATGCGGCATATCCTGCGGCAGTACTTTTCACGAGCGAAGCGAGTGAAAAGTACAGCAGGATATGCCGCATCACGAGTTAAAATAACTTCAGTATCCCTCAAAATGCTGTGCGAGCTCATGGGGTTCTGTTATTATTACATATGTTCCTCTTATTTAGCAAAATGCATCGCGAAGTGCACTAATATTACATAAGAAAATCCCAGTGATTCGCCGCCATTACATTTCTGTATGAGGTCTCTGATTGGTTTGGCTAACACACGTCTATTCATATGTAAATTTGTGAGGTCATCATCTTCGCTCGAGCTCATTCACTCGCCCACTGAAAACAAAACGCTGAAGCAGTACACGTAGATCACAAATCCTAACTTTTATTTCACAATAAAACGGAGAAAACTTGTCATTATATTACCTTTGTTAAAGTTAAACAAACAGAGAACACAACATATCATACTTTGCTTTCAATAGAAGTGGCAAAATTTTGAAATTCGGGGATCGTTTCAGTCCGAATCGTCAGAATAAATCACACACGGTCTACGGCGTTTACTTGTATTACTCGGAGAGATACAGGAGCCGGTCGACTTGGGACTTCCATCCATCCCAGCAACGTTAAAGTGGAAATTGAAAGTTCCCCCATATATCTGGGTATTGGCAAACATACCATGCAGTTGAGGAACGTGATTCAGCGTATTCAGGTTGTTGCTTGTCATTACGGAAGGGGTTGACTGCTCTGGAACGACGGCGGTTGTTGACGGTAACATCGCAGGAGTATGACTATGAGAATTGCGATCGACGGCTGCAGTACTGCTGCTACTCGGTCGCGGGTCGTAGCTTTCCTGCACACCGGTTAGAATATTGCTCATCTGATGTTGTTGGCATTGGTTAGGTACAGCATACCTATTGAGACTTGACACGTTTTTATGTCCGCTAAGTTGTGCCGCGGTGTTTGGAGGAACGCCGGCATCGAGGAGTCGCTGAACACAAGCTTTCCGAGCGCTGTGATTACTGAGCTTACCGGTGAGTCCGGCCGCTTTCGACATCGTCTTCATGAGCGTGTTTAGCTTGTTGATTCCCATACGCTGGTTACGGAACCATATACCTTTGTTGATGGTACATGGAACGTACTCAATGCCTAGATAGAATGGCGAAGTGGCAGATTTCATTTTTTCGGGTCTTCGCGAAGCGTAGGTCTTGTACGCGATAACGGGACATGTATCTGGAGAAGCCGGGGTAGCGTACGCTTTTGGGGCAAAACTTCGCGTATTGCCTGGTTCCCCTCGGCGAGTCTTGGTGAGCCTTTCGTTGTAGATGATATATTCCCCGTTTTCATCATGCCCGAGGGAAACGTCACCCCATTCCATCTGATGGTGTTCATTACTGGCGCGAAGACCGAATAGTTTTGTGTTATTCAGCCAGAGGGTGTTAAGTAACGACGATGCGGAGTGGACTCCGAGCTGACCGGCTTTCAGCAAAGTGTTCTCGTGTTCAGATGTTATCGCCTCGGACTTGTTTGGCAAGTTCCCCTTTCCTGCTGCCTTGAGCTGTTTGCGTTTCGCTGCCAAAGCACGACGACTTGATGCGAACGCTTCGTCACGGATAATGCTAGCACCGTAGTCACTATCACGCAAGCACCTTTCGATTGATTTTTGGTAGCTGGATATAGAGTCTGGCTCGTAGTCGTCGCCGTTCTTCTTCCTGATGCCGAGAAAAAATTTCGCGAGGAGGGGATCAAGATCGGACGGTGGTATTTCCGTTAACGTACGTCTCTCTGTCGTCATTGCTGTTTTCCATTCTTCAAACACGGCGACCTCTCGCTTCGTTTTCAAAACGGTATTCTTGTTTTTGTGGTCGCCCACAAAAGCAGCTACTTCGTCCGCGGAGAAACTTACGAACCTCGGTTTCTCGCTAGCCGAAGTTGAAGTTGAAGGGCGTTCGACTTCTGGCTCCGTCGCTGAGTTGCTGTTTTCGACTTCGAAGGCCTGCATTGTCGTTTTGTTCACATTTTCCTCATCGTCTGGGTAATAAAATTCACTTTCTAAGTGTTCTACGTACATACAATTCACCCAGTCGTAATATTTATCCTCTAGATGTTCCATGAAGGACAAAGTTTGCAGACGACAATATTTACAAATAGAAAGTAGTTCCCCAAAGATGTTGTTTATTAAATTTGCATATCGATGATATCATTTGCATATCGCCTTATGAAAAATACCAGTTTGTCACGCGCGGTATTAACTTGGCAAATTATGATTTTGTTCACTTTGTAACCAAATATTGCAATGAATTTGGTGTCAGACGTATCCCTTTTCCGTAATATATGTACAGTGTGGGAATAAAATGTTAGAAATTACGTTTTTCCAAAGAAAGACACAGGGATTACTTTAATTTTTGCTAATTTGCATATCAGCTTGTAAAAATACAGGTTTTATTTTTTCACGTGCAACATGGAATACGGCAATACATATGTAATAAGGTAAGTCATTGTATAGCTGATGAGCTCGTGTTTTACTGACAAGTTGCCAGGTTGTTAATTGTTTTGTGCTTTTACCTCGATGACAGTTATATACATGTTGATGTAACTTGCTTGTTTCCATGGCAACGTATTTGCAGTTTATCCGTGGAAATGTGACTTTCAGTCCACAATGCAAGTAATTCTTATTATGTTGCTGATCTAAGCTCATGTTTTACAGATAGAGTTGTCAGGTTGTCAATAGTTTTGTTGTGTTTTAACCTAAATCACAGATACATGCTAAAATAACTCGCACATTTCCATGGCAACATATTCACATTTTACCAGTGGATATGTGATTTTCAGTCCAAATGTAATTCATTGTATTACAGTGATTAGCTCATTTCCATGGTAACATACATGCATTTTATTGACGGGAATGTGATGTTCAGTTCATAAGTAATTTTATTACTTATTAGCTCATGTTTTATAGACATAATTGCCAAGTTGCAAATTGTTTTGTTGTGTTTTGACCTCAATCACAGATATGTAGTGTCCTTCTGTATCATTTTTCTCAGTCCATGTTTTGGGTTTTTTCCAAACTGGCTTTAATATCCCTAATTTTTGTAATTATTTGGCCATCTCTGGTATAATAGTGGGTATACCACATGAACATGCTACGGCTTCTTGAAAACGCTCAGTGTGTAAGCATGTGGGAATTTTCGAAGCATTTTTTGTCGTTTAATTTGGCAAATTATGAGCAAATACCTCAATACTTCAAATTAACCCTTTCTTCTCAATCGTTTCCTGGTGTTTCAAAGTCATACCAACGAAAATGAGTGAAAAATTTCAATACAAAGATCGTGCATCGGCGAGAGTGGCTGCCATGTTTTCATCTCGCTATTTTTAGACTACTGAGCCTGTGTATACACAGCGTGCTATCGGGCACAAAACCACTAATTCACTTCCCATAGGCCACCACAGTAGCGTTGAGCTCGATTTTCCTATTTTAAAACATTCAGCAGCACGAATCCTCTTAACAGGTGTTAGGTCAATGTCAGCTTGACTACTGATTAATTTTTCGTGTGGGCAAGTCCATGGAAATTTTGAGATAGCGATGAAAATAGCGCCCTCAGTGGTGTCTTTGACAAATTTCAAGCTTATTGTTATGATTCTATTAGCCCTAGAACTCCTCATATTACCACCAAATGCTTCAACCATTATTCAAAACAGTCTGCATTTTGATTCAGGCAGAAAAATATCTTCACAAAAATTCTTGACATTGAAGTTCAAACTAAACAAGCATCCATGCAGATATTAAAACTTCAAGGTCTCCACTATTTTTCTTCCAAACTATATTCGTGGGTAACGAACCAGGAAGTGAATTTGTGATCTTGTGCCAATATATAAGTACTTTGGGCTGACCTGAAATGATTGTGCATATCTTGGGTCAGTATCTTGGACTTGTTATTTTTTATGATTTTTTTGTAATTTTCTCCCATTTTTGGTCAAAAAATCTTCTTCTCTGAAACCACAAGTCAGATTGATTTGAAACTTTGTATGGAAGTGCATAGGAGTGACCTTTCCCAAATTTGGGCAAATCATGGTTAAATTTGCATATTTTTAGTTTACACGTCCATAGACTCCCATGTATAAGGCAGATGTCCATAGACTCTAATGTATAAGGCCACGAAAAATAAAAATTTAGATTCTCATCGTATTCATATTGCAAAAAGGATGCAGTAACACAATTTTTAGTCCCCACGGATGAAGTCCAGTGGGCTTATAGATTGGGTCATGTCCGTCTGTTCGTCCATCCGTAAGTCCATCCGTTCAAGCAGATATCTCGGACATTTTGACAAAATGACATGTGACCTCAATGACCTTTGACCTCAAATATACATATTTGTCCATAACTCAGTAACCACAAGTGCTACCACCCTTCATATATGGTATGATGGGACACCTTATGACGCCACATATTGTACCTCATTAATTATGTACATATCTAATTTTGAGCGAGCAAATAGAGCTAGAGGTCTGATTTTTGGTATATAGGAATAACTTAGCAATACAATTTCTTTTGACAAAATGTCACGTGACCTCAGTGACCTTTGACCTCAAATATACATATTTGTCTATAACGCAGTAACCACAAGTGCTACACCCTTCATATTTGGTATGATTGGACACCTTATGACACCACATACTGTACCTCATTAATTATGCACATATCTCATTCTGAGCAAGCCAATAGAGCTGGATGTCTGATTTTTGGTATATAATGATAACTATAGGAAAGAAATTTTTTGACCAAATGTCATGTGACCTCGATGACCTTTTACCTAAAATATATGTTTATTTCAATAAATAAGTAACCATAAGTGCTATGTCCTTTGTATTTAGTAGGATGGGAGACCTTATGACAACACACGCTTTACCTCATTAACAAGTCATCGTTGATGACACAGTCCCCACTTGTTAATGGGTACTTTGATTACATGTCCTCAGAGAGGATAGAGTCCTCTTCATTAATTAGGTCTGTGATAAAAATACTTTGATACAGATAGCGCTCAATGGCCAAGAATGACCTACATACAAAAAAGACCTACATAGTATGACATAGGTTAATGTCCTTGTACCAACTTTGAATAAAATCGTTTGAGATATGCCTGAGTATTATGGCTCTGTACATGAAAAAATCGTAACAAAATGGCCGCACGGCAGCCATATTGGATCGTATCACATAACAAATTGACATGCATATGTATGACAGTAGTCAATCTCCTTGTACCAACTTTGAATAAATTCGCTTGATACATGTCTGAGTATTACGGCTCTGTACATGAAAACATCGTAATAAAATGGCTGCCTAGTGGCCATATTGGATCGTATCACAAACCAAATAGACGTACATATGTATGACATAGGTCAATGTCCTTGTACCAACTTGGAATAAAATCGGTTGAGATATGCCTGAGTTTTGGCTCTATACATGAAAAAATTGTAATAAAATGGCCGCCAGGCGGCCATATTGGATCGTATCACAAAACAAATCGACATGCATATCTATGACATTGGTCAATGTCCTTGTACCAACTTTGAATAAAATTGGTTGAAACATGTCTGAGTTATGGCTCTGTACATGAAAAAATTGTAATAAAATGGCCGCCTGGCGGCCATATTGGATCGTATCACAAAACAAATTGACATGCATATCTATGACATTGGTCAATGTCCTTGTACCAACTTTGAATAAAATCGGTTGAAACATGTCAGAGGTATGGCTCTGTACATGAAAAAATCGTAATAAAATGGCCGCCAGGCGGCCATATTGGATCGTATCACAAAACAAATAGACTTGCATATCTATGACATTGGTCAATGTCCTTGTACCAACTTTGAATAAAATCGGTTGAAACATGTCAGAGTTATGGCTCTGTACATGAAAAAAATCATAATAAAATGGCCGCCAGGCGGCCATATTGGATCGTATCACAAAACAAATAGACTTGCATATCTATGACATTGGTCAATGTCCTTGTACCAACTTTGAATAAAATTGGTTGAAACATGTCTGAGTTATGGCTCTGTACATGAAAAAATTGTAATAAAATGGCCGCCTGGCGGCCATATTGGATCGTATCACAAAACAAATAGACTTGCATATCTATGACATTGGTCAATGTCCTTGTACCAACTTTGAATAAAATTGGTTGAAACATGTCAGAGTTATGGCTCTGTACATGAAAAAATTGTAATAAAATGGCCGCCTGGCGGCCATATTGGATCGTATCACAAAACAAATCAACATGCATATCTATGACACTGGTCAATGTCCTTGTACCAACTTTGAATAAAATCGGTTGAAACATGTCTGAGTTATGGCTCTGTACATGAAAATATCGTAATAAAATGGCCGCCTGGCGGCCATATTGGATCGTATCACAAAACAAATCGACGTGCATCTGTATGACATATGAAGTAATCCTTGTACCAAGTTTGAATGAAATCGCTCCTTGCATCTCTGAGATATCTGCGTGAACGGACGGACGCACGCACGGACGCACGCACGGACATGACCAAACCTATAAGTCCCCCCGGACGGTGTCCGTGGGGACTAATTATGCACACATCTTAAACTGGGCAAGCGAATAGAGCTAGAGGTCTGATTTTTTTGGCATATAGGGATTAATGAGCAATACAATTTTTTTTTCCAAAATGTCACGTGACCTCAATGATCTTTGACCTTGGTTATGCATATATATGCATATCTCAGTAACCACAAGTTCTATATCTTCCAATTTTGATAGGATATTAGACCTTAAGATGTCACACCTTGTACCTCATGTATTATGCGCATATGTATTTCTTGGCTGGCCAATACTGTTAGAGGCCTGATCTTTTTTCCCGATTTAGAACCATAA
Organism: Ptychodera flava; assembly: GCF_041260155.1. Lineage (NCBI taxonomy): Eukaryota > Metazoa > Hemichordata > Enteropneusta > Ptychoderidae > Ptychodera > Ptychodera flava. The sequence goes on along the minus strand of NC_091930.1, from coordinate 1,170,723 downwards.
CTTAGACATGCCTCATGTGTTTCAAATTGGGAACAACAACATAGACCCATGTGCCCCTAGATCTCAACATATACACTCCGGTGATACTTCTTAATGACAACATTTCCCTGCCCCATCAAGACTAATACTCCTATTACAAGTGGGGACTATGTCATTGTCAATGACTTGTTGACTTAATGGTTGTATCCCAGTATTCAATGTTTCTAATTCTGTATTTTTTCCATTTTATATTCTGAATAAATACGTTAAATATATTTCACTGTCTCCAGTACATTACATTTAAGTATCTTCACTTTATGCACTTTATCCCTTTCACACATGTTCAAATATCTGACCACAGAACAAACACTCAATAGTCCAGGATGGGAGCTACAGTGTCATTAACGCTATTTTTAAAATAAAAATTTTTACTGAATGTCAGTGGTCTGTAATGTTATTTCAAGGCTTGAACACCCCCTGAACGCCCAAAATTTAAGGTGTTCAACAAGCAAGCATCATGCGTTCTAGCCTTTAACACACTTATCGTTGAACGGCGTCCATGCGTTCAAAAAGTGTTACAGCCCTTTGAACGCGTAAATGCGTTCAATTTTTTGAACATATTTCATGTGCAACGAGTGTTAAGATATGGGAACGTGGTGTTCAATATAAAGTCACATAAACACATAGTGTTCAAAATCTGCACACGTGTGTTCAAAAATTGAACGTTGGTTGAACACGTAGTGTTAAATTTCTGAACGTCTAGACGCGTTCAAAAAGTGTTATAAAAAGACGTTTAATTGGTGTTCTAACCTTGAACACTTAACTTTACAGTGCAGATGGTCAGACTCAGATTTCTACAATTCATTTCTGATTTACCACTTTTTGGGGCTCATTTTAAAGCTTTTGAAGAAAGTAAAACATGATGGGTTTGGCCGGCACAAATCATGTAGGTAGACTAATCCCCTGAGAGCGGAAAAATTCCGCATTACCGAATTAACAGCTTATGACTCCACAGAGAGTACATAAACTACCGATCAAGTAGAACAAAAGATCACAATGTTTATGAATATGACATCACCCGTGATATTTGTAGAGAAATCACCGATTGACATTCAGTTCACACCTCAAGTAAGGTATCTTTTCATATGGAAATGATTTTGAACCTACAGCGTTTGTGCCGGGGAGTCTTGGCATGAAACTTTCACCGTCTTAGTATTTTTGCAAATTCAATATTTAATTTTTCCGCATAGAGTTAACACAGGAAGGGTGGCCATTTTGAATTTGAAATATCGTGAAATGTTGGGTGATGTGCTTCACTAGTTCCAAACTTTGCACGGTGACCCCGATTTTTATTGTTGATTTGGTAACAGAATGGTTGAAAGTTTCATGGAGGAAAGTTTGAGCAAATGTTTAAGTCTTGCACTTTCGAGGCGCGTACTACCTTAACGTAACACTCAACCTGCAAAACGGAACATTTTAACCTTACAGCAAAGCAAACACCAGCTGTCTGATCTACATAGATAAAAGATCCAACCATCCACCACCCATCTTGAAACAAATAGCAATCTCAGTCAACAAAAGGATATCCAGCATCTCGGACTGCAAAGGCCAACATTGTAAAAGGCCTTCCTTGAATACGAAACAGCACTCAGGACGAGCGGACACCATTATAGCAACACCTTCAAAAGATCACAAGGCTGGCAGATAATTGGTGTAACCCATTAGTCCAGTCAATCTGCGAGATTTTGTCATAATTACACAGCTGATCCATGCGTTACAAGTGCCTTGTAACGTCAACTACCTTTAGGAAGCACAGGCGCACGACGTCTTTTAAAATCACTTGTCTGTAATTTTTATGTTGAAACATGCATTTTATTAAAATCTGTGCAAACGGAAATCGTGCGGGCAGCTTTTGAGGCATACAGTGAACAGTGCCCCGTGCACGGCTGTGGCCGCTTAGCTCAACTGTTAACGTTACTAATTTTATACAAATGGCGAATTTTAAAATCACTTGTCTACAATTTTATTGTTGAAACATGCATTTTATTGATAACTGTGCGAACGGAAATCATGCGGACAGCTTTTGAGACATACAGTGAGCAGCGCCCAGAACACGGCTGTGGCCGCTCGGCTGTCTTGTACACATTACTCTAAAGGTACGAAAGTATTTGGAAAATAATTTTTAAATTAGACAAAATTAACGGTTATTGGCCATCCTCGAGATTCAAACTTCAACATAATCAAGGGGATACTTACAAAAATCGATCGATCGGCTTCCTAACTTGTAAAGTTAACATCGGCCCTAACTACGGCTGATAATTAGCGCAATGTATTTTTACAGACAAGTCCCCTGCCAGCGCCATTTTCAAAGTGTGCAGCTTGAAGTTGACGCATGCGCATACTTTCCTTTTAAACCAATACGTCATTGTTATTCGTACTGAGGAATAGCCTTCAAAATGGCGGTGTCACGGGAGTTGTCCGCAGGTGAAATTTAGCGACTTACCAGCAATTACATGGCCCGGTGCAGTTTTTGTGTTTCAAGAACCCAGTCGATCGATTTGTACCACGCATGCGACAACACAGAGAAGTTTAAATCCCCAGGGTTGCCAACAACGTTTTATTTTACGGATTTTCTTTAAATTATTTTCCAAATAGTTTCGTACCTTTAGAGTAATGTGTACAAGATAGCCGAGCGGCCACAGCCGTGTTCTGGGCGCTGCTCACAGTATGTCTCAAAAGCTGTCCGCATGATTTCTGTTTGCACAGTTATTGATAAAATGCATGTTTCACCATTCAATTACAGACAAGTGGTTTTAAAATTGGCCGAGTGTATACTATAAGTAACAGCAGAGCTAAAGGACCACAGCCGTGCACTGCACTGTAGCGTAGTGATGGGCACTGTGCACTGTATGCCTCAAAATCTGGCCGCACGATTTCCGTCTGCACATTTGTTAATAAAATGCATGTTTCAACATTAAAATTTCAGATAATTGATTTTAAAATTCGTCGTGCGCCTATGTTAGGAAGCTCCATAATCACCAAAGATGCCACAATTGAATAAAGCAGTAAAAAAACATTGGCAGAAGACTCCTGAACCTCATTAAATTCAACTTCCCCAAAGGACATCCATTACACAACATCTTCAATAAAAACAACGTGAAATTTAGCTACAGCTGTACAAGAAATATGGACAGCATCATCAGAGCCCATAACAACCATCCCCTACATAACGAGAACAACAAGC